>NW_015643932.1:147035-164554 GCF_001515625.1 Sinocyclocheilus rhinocerous
TCACAATTCTGACTTTTTTTTCTTGCAATCCTGCCTTTTTCTCAGAATTGTGAGATATAAACTCGCAATTGCGAGTTATAAAGTCAGAATTTCGAGATATAAAGTCAGAATTGCGAGATAAAAACTCGCAATTCTTACTTTTTTCTCGCAATTGCGAGTTTATATCTCGCAATTCTGACTTTATATCTCGCAATTCTGAGAACATATCAGCCCCCCCCCCCTCAAAATTGGACTTTAACTCGCAATTGCGAGTTATAAAGTCAGAATTGCGTGATATAAACTCGCAATTCTGAGAACATATCAGCCCCCCCCCCCTCAAAATTGGACTTTAACTCGCAATTGCGAGTTTGTAACACGCAATTCTGAGGAAAAAAAGTCATAATTGCGAGTTTGTAACACGCAATTCTGAGAAAAAAAAGTCAGAATTGTGAGATAAAAAGTCGCAATTACCTCTTTTATTTTTTATTCAGTGGCGGAAACGGGCTTCCATAATAAGGACACATTAAACTGATCAAAAGGCAGTAAAGACTTTTATGTTATAAAAAAAAATTAAATGCTGTTCTTTTGAACTTTCTATTAATCAAAGAATCCTTTAAAAAAAAAAGGTAGGCCTATCACTTTTCTGCAAAAACTGTTTTTGACATTGATAATGTTTCTTGAGCTCATACATATTCAAATGATTTTCACAGGAATAAATTATATTTTAAAATCTATTAAAAAGAGTAATACTATTTCACAATAATACTGTTATTACTATCAAATTAATGCAGCATTGGTGAGCATAAGATATGTCTTTCAATTTCTAAATGGTAGCGTAAATGCAAAAAAAAAATAATAATAATAATAATAATAATAATAATAATAAATAAACAAAATCAACAAAAAAATTATTTAAGTGCCCTTCCACCCTGGCTATAAACAATCAACTTTGTGCTTGTCTAGTTAAAAATACTGCTGAATGTGTATGAATTCATTTGAATTTCAAATTATTTTCTATTTAGATATTTATTCCTACTTTATTCCAATACATGCAATATCAATTCTGCATTCTTTGGCTTCCTCAATTCAAATTGAATTCAAACTTACGAAATGAATTGGAATTTAAATACAGTGGATGCTCAGCCCAGGTCTGTTTGCCAAATGTTTTTTAGTAATGGTTGTTTTTATAGCGACATGCTAATTTTTGACAGACATACCTCCACAATCTTAAAGCACTAAGATCTCTGCATATGACACAGATCCGTGCTGTTAGGGAAGATTTCCGACTGACCGCAGCATAATCTGTGCCTTTTCTCTTAACCATCTTTTCCACTGTTGTATCATTACTCTTATCCTTTGTATTGTCTAGCCTTTCAGCGGTTACTTGTAAGAGGCTAACAGCTCACTTGGAAAGGTATGAAAATTGTATTGCAAATCGAACCATCAAACATCACAGCAAAGAAGAAAACTCGATGAAAAGAAAAGCCTATGCCTGATAACCATTTGAAAACATCGTCTATCACGTTAGGAGGAAAAGTTTCATTTCAGAATCCATTGGCTTATGTGGTTACGGTTCACTCTCCAAAGGTTCAGCGGATGATTCTACCGAAGCTCGCCACGGCCTCCTTTACGCCCCTATTGATCCATAAGAAAGAGGAAGTGGACTCATCAAAGCATCGAGAATCCTTTTGAAGGTTTGTTGATCAGTTTCTGCTTAACCTCTACTATACCAGACAGCACTCATACAAGATAAAAGAAGATCCTGATAATTTCTCTCTCGTCCTGGAAGAAGAATCAGCTATTGCTCTTTACAGTTTTTTGGTAAGGGATTTAGCTAAAATTGTTACAAATAAGCAGACAATGACACTGAACCACAGACAATGAATGAAGAATAGATAACAGTTTCACTGGCCAACAGACAGGTACCTAAATATGAAAAAACAATCAGTTATTATGCATTATTAACATTGACCTGTGAAGTCCAACTAACCAACTTTTAAAACAGTTCTTTAGCAAAAGTTCAAATAATGAACAAATCGTAAAACGATTCATTAGTGAATCAAAAACACAACAGAGCAACCAGCATAGTCTGATTCACAAACAAATGACTCTTTCAAACCAGTTCGTTATTGAATCGCAACAAACACAGTCATAATTCACAAAGAAAATTAATCTTATGAGTGAATCCTTTCAAAAAATCATTCAAAATAACTTCTGAAATGACTAAATGGGCAATAGGTAAGCAAAACAAAATGTCTAAACACATGCGGCCAAATATTAGAGTATTAACGTATTATTATAACATTTTAATCATCTCTGATTGAAAACTTGATTGACGTGCGGATGGGTTTACGCCATTTTGGAATTGATATTGTGTAGATTTATTTTATGTCAAGTCTTGCACGATAGCTAGACAAAAATGAAAATAAGTCGACATTTCTGTGCAACAGAGGAGGTTTACACAGAGCTCCAAGACAGCCTGTGACTAAAAAGGCAATTTAATATTTCAGGAAGCTAAATATGTCAGACAGCAGACAGTTCATCATTTTGTCTATGCTGGGGTGTTTCTGGGATATGAAGATATATCTATGAGCCATAATGCTCAAACAAACGGATGTTATATATAGAATTGTAAATGACTGCACGGAGAAAAACAGCTCTTTAAATAATTTACTGATATATTTCGAGCTCCTTATTCCCACAGAGAGAACAATCCCGTTTCCTACCAGATTTAGAGGAGGAGACAAAAGATGATGGTTACTAATGCCTGTGCCATTTTTGGGTCTTACTGCATAATGAAAATTGTCTTATGATGTTTGACAAAAATTTCTTGTAACAAGTAACTGACTAGCTTCATAAGTAAATTAAGCATATAAAACAAAGCATATCATTCATTTATTTTATTAAACTATGTGGGGGATTTACTGCACATGTATGTATGTGTATATATATATATATATATATATATATATTTTTTTTTTTTAATAGACAACTTAGCAGTTGTTATGTCTATTTAACTGAATTAAAATTTTGAATAGGCTGGCAGACCGTTTTTAAGAAAGCTGAGTCTGAATGAGCTATGAGGGCTTTTTGGAGGTAATTCAGGTCATTTCCGTGGGCGAGTGTCTCTAGACAGCTGTAGGTACAGTCTGTTCAGCTCAAAGATCTTAATATCGTGCTGCTCTGCTTCACTAACCACTGCGTCTCAGTTCCACACCAGAGCACACCGCAGGTATGCCCACTCTTTATATGAATTTCCACCTGCAGTGAAGGAAGAGGAAGAATGAGGCGAACTTCTGTGCTCTGTCTGTGTCCAACTTCGGTAATGAATCCAGACTCCCCACAGCTACCCGAGCAGTTCTTAATAGGCGACCCGGGGGCTGCACACGGAGGCCGAGTGGAGCTAGGTGGGAATTACGCAGGATCACACCCTCCAGAGACAGACGCATCCCCCCCCCCTCATTCTGCATTCTCTCCCTGCATAGTTCTGCCTCAATTACAGCCATCTACATCGACAGGACAGCTGCTGGCCTGTCATTTGACTGGCTACCTTTAGAACAGACGATCATAAGGCACTGTCTCCGTTTGTGGACATGTAAAACTTCTTAGGGATGGCATAATAATGGACTATATCAATCACAGACCCCTGGATTAATGTTAACTCACAATTTCTGAGCCATACAGCGGCTAAAGATTGTTTCCAGACAGGTTTCCCGGACACTGCCCCCTTCTGCTATTGGTTTGTACGAACAGTCCCACCCCAACTCTCATCATTGGTTAAGCCAACGTTGCAATGTCAAACTCATGATTCTCAAACAACACAGTTTACACAATTTCAGCAAAACCAACTGGATTTCAGTTAAGTAAGATAAGTAGGTACTGAGAAAACAAGTACAAGCTGCCTGTCTGCACCGCCCATTTCTGTCTCTCCACCAGCAGATAATATGGAAAAATACAAACATGTACTAGAGCCTGTCTTTTCGGAAATATGATGTTTATATTCACCTCAGAGAAATAAATCTACACAGTTATGTAATTGTGACAGCAGTCTGCATGACATCAGACGTCTGACATTTTTAACATCCTGAAATATTCAATTGCTGTTGTAGTCACAGCGTGTCTTGGAGCTCTGTGTAAACCTCTTTTAGAGCATAGAACTGTCGATGTATTCTTGCACAGTGAATGTGACAAAATAAAGACTTGACAAATAAATCCATAAAATAGTAATCCCTATATGGAATTATCTCATTTATATGTCTAAAATGGTCATCATCAAGACCACCATTAAACTAACAGTTAATATTAAAACAATAATATATTAACTGGTTATAAATGTATGGGAGAAATAATGTGTTCTTTATATGCATTATACATTTACATTTCCAAACCAGCACACTCAAGACATAATAATAATTATGTACAATATTACCTTTGTCATTATTAATAATATTGTATAACATTAAAATATTAAATTAATAGTAGTAGTCGTTGTGGTAGTAGTGGCTGAGGTAGTAATAAAAATAATGATAATTTTAATGCTTTTTATATACACTATTTTTAAAAGTATTTTTAAAGAAATTACTAATACTTTAAGCAATGGCACACTTAATCAAATGAATGTGTTAAAATATTTCTATTTCAAATAAAAGCTGTTCTTTTGTGTTTCTATTCAAAGAATCCTGAAAACAATGGATCATAGTTTTCACAAAAATATTAAGCAGCACAGCTCGCATAAAAATTAATAATGAGAAATATTTCTTGAGCACCAAATCAGGATATTAGAATAATTTCTGAAGGATTGTCACACTGAAGACTGGAGAAACGATCCTGAAAATTCAGCTCTGCCAGCACAGAAATACATTACATTTCAAAAGGTATTCAAATAGAAAACGGTTATAAAAATGTATGTATATTAAAAAATTTAATCACATTTCACAATATTATTGTTTTTACTATATTTTTGATAAAATATGTAGTCTTGGTGAGCATAAGCAACTTCTTCCAAAAACATTTTAAAATGTTACAGACCCCAAACATTTTAAATTGTAATGATATTATATATAATATAATAATAAATAATAATTATTATGTGATCATAATAATTATAAAGTTATGACTACCATATTACAGGAAACTTAGACAGGTTTGGAACTTTGCAAGGGCCTTTAATAATATCTGAACTTTATTACAATCTAAATGCTTTTTAAAATTATTAGTACACAGTGCTGTGCATATTGTTCATTACCCTGCGTGTTTCATTTCCGGCCATTGAATAAGTGTGTATAACTGAAGTTAATGAGCAGGATATAGTAGAGTGATTTCAGTTGGAGCTCTCTTCCATATCAGGCCGTCTCACAGGATGTGTGCTGTCTGAGTCATCCAATGAATCGGCACAGGTAGCTGTGTGTCTACACTGCAGGGGCTGTTTCATTAGTGCTGGCCATCATACCACTTACTTTCTCTCTGCTTTTTTTCTCTCCCCCACAGTATCTCAGTAGTCACCATATGGACCACATGAAACCCAGAGACATGCAAACAGTACCATATTAACTCCTTTGTACAACACAGCGTAAACACACACACTGACTAACCCGGCCCACACCAAATGCCCTTCCAAAAATTCGCAAAAATGGTAACGCAATAAAAATAAACAAGTTAATGGAAGCGGAAGGTGATTAAAAACAATTCCTGTGAGAGATTATGAGTTAATTACATACGTACGCAGCCTTGGGCTAAAAAAAAATATGTCCCCTTCACCTTCATTTGTAGCAGCTAATGTAAGCGCTCTGTGCTAGTTAATGCAGAGCGTCAGCTGATAGCTTTATATGAGCTGATGGTGGTGGAGTAGGTAGGATTGATATGGCAGTCAGAGAGCAGGGAGAGGTGCCTAATCAGTTTTGTGGCAGGTCCTGATCAATAGACGGCAGCGCTTGTTTGCAATGAGGAATGAGGCCGAGCATAATGGAGACAGTACGAAAGGATTAGCTTTCTGACAAAGCGCCACACATGCTAAGTGTAGGGACAATTATTCTGCTTTATTTTATAGGGCCTTTTTTAACATGATAGTAAGGTAACTCACTTGTTTTGCTCCAAAACCCAGATTTTACATTTTTATCATACAAAATATAATAATATACACTGGCATCTATGTAATTTGGATGGCATCTTCCAAAAAAAAAAAAAAAAAGGTTATTTCCATCCATTCCAGCAGATGACGTAGGATATAGGCGTAGTGTGAAAATATGCTAGTGTCGCGAGAATCAAGTTTTGTTTAGAGCAAAGGATAACCAGTCTCCTCTTGGCTTATATCGAAATTCTCCAACATTTTTCTTTACAAATCCTCGTTTTGTACTTCTAATTCGTAACCGGTGTTTCGTTTCGCTCTCTTCTCTATACTTCCTTGTTCGTCACTTCTCACCGGAGCTTATGGTACGCCTACAACATAAGCTGGAACGCCATGTTCTTGTGAACGTGCGTACGACAGTTAGTGGAAGCTACGCTTTAAAAAATGCTGGGTTGTTTCAACCCAACTGTTGGTCAAATATGGACTAACCCAGCTGTTGGGTTAAATTTTTACATTAAATTTTTAACAAAACCCAACTTTTTGAAAAACGCAACTTTAACAAAAGTTGGGTTAGTCCATATCTGACCCAAAAACAACCCAGCATTTTTAGAGTGTAGAGATTATGGTTTATAAAGTTTTAAATATGAATTGCATTGATTCACTTCAGAAGGCCTTTCTTAACACCCCAGAACCATGTGGAGTACTTTATATGATGGATGGATGCACTTTTTTGGGCTTCAAAATCTCGACCCACATTCACTGCCATTATAAAGCCTGGAAAGAGCTACAGCATATTTTAATATAACTCCGATTGTATTCGTCTGAAAGAAGAAAGTCATATACACCTAGGATGGCTTGAGCGTGAGTAAATCATGGGGTAATTTTAATTTTTGGGTGAACTATCCCTTTAATGCTAAATAAAAGTGTTAATGTCTTTCCAGAAAAAAATTAAACAAAATCCACAATCTTTCGAACGGCAATGTATGTCATTTAGTGTAAGGCACTTGAGATAGATGCCAGCATGGACAGGTCATGTAACATGCCCACAAACCTGACCGGCCGAGAGCATGAAATGGTCAAAATTCAAGAGACCAAACATTCTCATTTATTTCAATCCTATTACACCTCATCCTGCCACCATTTCCTGTCTCTCGTTATAAATATGAGTGGCTAGACAAAAAGCAATGTTACAGCAAAGAATACAGAACACTGATTTTCTGCTAATTAACAACTGAATATAAATGCTCATTACAACAGAATCTAGCCGAAGAGGAAATCGTGACGATTTCACTGACTCTGTGCGTCCATTTCCAAACCATTTATCAGAAGGAAGGTGTCTCGCAATAGTTAGCGACTGCACTTGACTGAACAAAGGGAATCCTTCATGCTTTCTCAGCTGTCAAGGACAAACAAAAGACAAGCCGTGGGGGACGAAGAGACAAAAAGCATCTGTTGTTGACATGCTTGCACGCTCAAGGTAGTAGAGGACCCCACGGCACGCAAATCACCATGGTCCGAGTCTGCGAAACACCTGACAGACTTGCTTTTCCGCTGATTTATTATTTCACGAGTCAGGATTCACACTAGCCACGGACAGATGGGTCCACTCAAAGGCTAATGCAATTACCTGCCTTGCTGGGACTGATGCTGATGGATTTTTACGTTGTGCTATGCATTTATCTTTCCGATGGATCATTTAACCATCTAATTGACTCTTTAAGGGTTTTCAGTATTTGTCTATGACTATATTTGAAGGCTGAAGGGTTTGTTGGATTATATCATTCCATCGATCAAGCTTGTACTGGGCCACATACACAGAAAAGATCAGTATTTCACGAACTGCGCAGTGTGATCAATTAAAGCAGAAACAAATTAAGCATCTTACCCACAAAAAAAACTCCACAAGATGACCTAAAACATTTAGGGCGGTCAGCTAACTGTCATGAAACGCATGCCTGACTTTGCGGCTTTCCATGCTGATGTCGTTAACATGCCAATCAGCTTGCCTGAGAGCGCAGAGAGAGCCAATCAATCAAGCTGATTGGTTGTGTCACAAACCGCCTGCAATCAGCAGCGAGTCTAGACCTGTTACTGTAACTTAATCGACAAAGTCTTTAGTTAACATTACCATAAGCCTTGTGTCTTTGTGTGGTAAAACAACCCTGCAAAGCGAAGCATGACTAGGGTGGATTTTAGAAGCGCTAAGAGCCCATTAGCGGTGAGGGAATCTATACTTGGATATATACTGCTCAGTGCAGTATGTACTCACAAAAAATGGCCAAGCCATTCCAAAAGGGAAGTAAAATGTCTTTATTTATGTGTCTCCTTCTCAGGGCCATCCCAGGAGAGAGCAGGATTGCTTTGGCCCAAATAGTAGACTCGGGAGAACAGGCGGATCCATCTTCAGACACACTCATGCACACACACCTATGCAACACAAAACAATAAATCTGTTTTAATATGCCACACACACAACCACTCTATACAATCAGCAGTGAAACTACATAGAAACGCTCTAACAAAGGTTTATCTGAACATAAATGGAAATATCTCAGCACGCCAGCTGTTTCATTGTTGTTGCCTCTCAGTCAACCCGTTCAGGGCTGAGGTGTAAATGGAGCCATATAGACTACATACAACATCTTATAAATAAAACATGCCATTGCCATGTGTGTTTGTGTTTATGTAGCAGTGTATGAGGTCATTCCTTCCCATGTTACCTGTAGGTGCAATGCAGAGAGAAGATAACAGTCTGAATAAAACATACACAAACCTTGAGCTTTGCTACCTGTCTACATAGTTTCATGCAAAGTCATAATTCTAAGATGGAAGTGATCAATTTAAAGGGATAGTTCACCCAAAAATTAAAATTCTGGCATTAATTACTCACCCTGGTGTCGTTCCAACCCCATAAGACCTTCGTTCATCTTCAGAACACAAATAAAGATATTTTGATGAAATCCGAGAGCTTTCTGACCCTGCATACAGCAACGTAACTACCAAGTTCAAGACCCAGAAAGGAAGTAAGGACATTGTTAAAATAGTCCATGTGACATCAGTGGTTCAACCGTAATTTAATGAAGCTACGAGAATACTTTTTGTGTGCAAAGAAAACAAAAATAATGACTTTATTCAACAATTTCTTGTCTTCTGTATATAGGTTTCCATTGCTGTCTATGCAAGTCAGATGGTCAGAAAGCTCTCGGATTTCATCAAAAATATCTTAATTTGTGTTCCGAAGATAAATGAAGGTCTCACAGGTTTGGTACAACATGAGGGTGAGTAATTAATTTTTGGGTGAACTATCGCTTTGCTCTACACAGTGAATTACAAAAACAATTATTAACATTGCTCTCATTTCATGAATCATTTTGGATATTTGGAGCTCCCTGCTAGGGGAAAAACAGTTTAGGTCAACCATTCTTATCTAGTTTAAGCAGCTCTAGTCTGGCCAAGCTGGTGTTTGGCTGATTTATTCATTTGGTGGCTAACCAGCTGATAAGTGTCCAAACCTCTCTAAAACCAAAAACAGACCAGCCTGAGAGCAGATAGGACTACCAAACCAGTTTCAGCTGGTTTAAGATGTATTTTTGCCCTCTCAATAAAAGATATATAGTATGCAATATTGCCTTCGAATTGGCAGCGTTTTTGCATGATTTGTGGGAGAAAAAAAACATTTCATGATACATTTGTTGTCAAATTTTAACCTTGATTTGAAATGTTATTTGAGCAACAATTCTGGCCTTTCCCCATTCAAAATCTGTGCATGACTGGTAAAAAGCTGCTTGGAGACTGTACAGATATGGCCACTGAGTGTACTAAATTGCCTTAAAGTAACTTTAATAACCACAACTGAGATCTAGATCAAGTCATAAACTGACAGTAAACTAAAAGCTCTCTATATACATCAGAGTGTCCTGACTGTGATGGCAAAGCTGCTAATGAGCTTGTCAGCTTTACACATTTGCCGTGCATGAACGCCACGCTTGCTGGATGCTGCAGAGAAAGAACTAGAGTTTCTCTCTCTGTATTCAACACCAAAGCACAGCTCCCATTGATCTAGCACTCAGCCCACCGCTGCTATAAGAGGACGTGAACTGTGCCTGTGGCCGCCGTCCCATCACCCTGGCTGTCCGTCTCCCATGATGGGCCTTTTAGACACATCAATATTTAACCAGCCTCTTTCATTGACTCAGCAATTGTGCCTTAATTAATATGTGGTTGATTACCATCAGACATCAGCAGCTATTCTGAGCACCGATTTCTCAAAATAAATGATTTTTCTTGGCGTGAATGTATGTGCAGGAATATTAGAAATTAATCTGTTTGGTTGGGGGATAGAAAAATGAGTCATAAAAGTGACTTTTTACATGATGAATGAGTCCACTTTTTAACGCAGCATTACAAAATATGGAGCATGTGCATATTTCCCCTGAGCTAATGCATATTTACTAGGGGGAAAAAAGTGTGAAACAAAATAAGAATATTTTTAGCAATATACAAGTGTCACAATCACTTGAAATGTCAAGATAGTTTCTAAACAGTAGGTAGTGAGACAGACGAGACTGAATAATAGTGTCGAACAGCGAGAAAAAAAATCAGTTACACACACATTTGGATGAACCATCCAGCACAGCCAATCAAAGCCACCGATTCTGCGCTTCAACACAGAGGCCAGCCTCCGGAGGCAAAGTCCTTCTAGATGGGCAGTTAGACACATCAATCAAATGGCAACTGTGGCCTCAATGTGCCTGTGATGTTTCCTTCGTAGAGCTCAAGGGAGGAAAAAAACTGCAGTGGTGTCACTTTGCTCAGGATGTTAAAGATTTCTTTTTCCACATTACAATGTTTGCCAGCATCCTTCTGGGCGAAGCTGCGGGATTCGTGTTCGTCCACAGTCAAGCATAAAGATGCTGCATTCTGTGAAACCGTCTGCCTTTCAGAGGACAAATTTTGATGTATGTGTAAAACCTTTTAGATGATTCTGCAAAAAAAGACCAGGGTGTGATAAACATGCCACCGAGCTCTTACACAGCTGCTAACAAACAGTGAAAACAGAACATGGAACTAAATGAAAGACCCTTTCTCACAGTACATGCCATTTCATGATGTCATAATGAGGGAAGGGGTCAGCTGGGTCAAATGCATGATGACTAGCCTTTTTTAGCTGCCACGGTTCTGAAAGCATTTTTTCCATAATTTTTCCACAAATATAAACAACATATTTTACATTTGTTGCAAAATATGCACATATAATAATAACTACTAATATATATATATATATATATATATATATACACTGATAATAAATCAGCATATTAGAATGATTTCTGAAGGATCATGTGACACTGAAGACTGGAGTAATGATGCTGAAAATTCAGCTTTGATCACAGAAATAAATTACATTTTAAAGTATATTAAAACAGAAAATCAATATTAGAAATTGAAATAATATCTCACAATATTACAGTTTTTTCTGTATTTTTGATCAAATAAATACAGCCTTGATGAGCACAAGAGACTCCATTAAAAAACATGAAAAATCTTACTGATCCAAAACTTTTGAACGGCAGTGTAATTAATTAGATTTTTTTCTTTGGTACCCCAAGTGTTGTATTCTATAGGACCATCTGATGCATACTTCACACAAAAAAAGTCTACCACTAAGTTGTACTCTGATAAATCAAAGGTTAGCAGCGTAACAAAACCTGGTCAGTCCACTTTTGAGCATGATGGCTTTAAATTAAAAAGGCCATGGCTGTGTGGACAGTGGCAGAACATTTATCCTCCAAAATACCCATGGCTTAATTTGTTTCTGAAGTGATTATGACTTCGCTATTGGCTAATTAGGAACTCTCATTAAAATTTCCTACGACTGCTTGTAATGCATTAAGCTGCACTGATTGAATATGAGATCCTTGATGACAGCTCGCAGCAGTCGTAGTGCATCTGAAAGTAACCTTCCCGTCAGCATGCAAATTCAGCCGCCGGTGCTCCGCTGTACGAAGCGGAACTGAATGAATGAGCTTTTATGTCTCAATTACAGTCCAGAGAGCTCGAACTGTAGACCTCTTTGAGGCCAGACTAAATGGTTTGTGTATTGTTTGAATAACAGTATATAGGTTTATGCCAATAAGAAGGCGTAACAAAATATATGCATATAGAGTGAGGTCCAGAATGTTTATTCTACATCTTAGATCACATAAAAACAATCTGGTATTCAAAATCAAATTTAAACTCAAATAAATAAATACAATTTGTAATATATATATATATATTTTTTTTTTTTTTTTTTACTTATACTGTATATGCATTTTATTATTGTTATAATTATTTTACTTTCAAACCATGGTGCAACCTTTGACCACTGCAATTAAAGCAATTTGATTTGCTTCTTTTCTTCCTATGCTTTTACCCCTGAAACTGTGCTGTCACTCAAGCATTTGTGTCACTGTCCCAGAATCCCTTGCCCTCCGTCCTTGCCCTCTAAGGTGGCCTTCGTCGTTTTGAGGTCACCCACAATAGCTTAAATCATAGATAAGCCCAGAGAATCCAGAAGCCTAAGGAAGAGCACAGAGTGAACATAATAAACATGCTGTTAACCGATGCACTACCCTTATGTGGGAGAAAGAAGCAATTTCCAGTAGCTGTTCATGACTGAAGCAAGTCAATGAGATGATGCTGGGAGCAGATATGGAGAACATGCCCTGCTCCATGAACGCCATCACCATCTACATCCAGAGTACTGACTCAGCAGCAGTGGACTTGGGCTTAAAACTACATACTATTAGAATGCTATACTACAAGTGAAAACTCAACATGATTTCAATCATGAGTCATGACCTCAACGCAAAGGTTCCTCCATCAATGGAAGTTTCCAATTGGATTTTCCAATTTTATCATACTCAAGGTTATAATCATACATCACATAAAAAAGTAATGCATACTACAGTATGACATACCAAGTATCATTCATGTCAATATAGCAAAAAATGGTGCCAAAATGCCCCAAAATGCAATGCTATTGTTCACATTCCTCACGGTAAATGAGCAAAAAACAATACAATGCAATAAAGATATTAAGATATCATTATTTTTGATAATGGAATATTTTAATAAATTTAAAATAACAATTAATATTATTATTTGATTACAGGTCTTTTGGGCTTATATAAGCATGCCCAAATGACTCTAAATTAAATCAGCTTCAAACTGGAATTAAATCAATAGCTTGTAAATCACCCAGCCCTTAAAACAAACAAACAAATAAATAAACAAAAAAGTCAGATAAATGAAATACTTTAAACTATCAAAAACTCTCAAAACAAAGACTGATTATGCAAGGTTTACATGTGTATTAATTATGCTCTGTTGTTACTAAACCTTTGCCAATGAAATAAAAGTGGTCTTTAAAACACCAGAGAGCTCCAGGGAAGACGTCCCAAGGCCAACATTTAACAAGTGAGTGCAGGGTTTTGCTTAAGTGCACACTCATTAAGTAAAAATCTGAGCATGCAGCACAAATGAATATAGATGTATTGTTGCTGGTAAGTAATCAGTTGTAAAAAAGGGTACTGTGTAAGCAGTGCAGAGAGAGATATGTGTGCACGCTCAAGCAGACGGTTTGTCTGATTCAGCTTGGCTGGAGACCGGGCCAGAGTGTCTTGCTCCATGTATCTCATCTATCACTGACTATTTCCAGAGATGCACCCCTTTCTCACCTCAGAGAAAGAGGATTCAATCTTTCCCGGCCTTCTGTTCATCTCTAAAAAAGCATTTATTTGGGTCTCATGAGGGAACCTTGAGCTGGCTATGATGGGGCCCGCCGTAAAGCAGATGGCCATGAGGTCCAGAGCTTTCTACATGTATTCTAACATCAATTTGTAAGGTCCCAAAGCACAAGACAACTGCTTATGGGTCCACGGTACATCGACAGAATCTAATCATGTTCAGTTTGTCAAAGAGTGAACTACAAATTCATATCCTCATGTCTTCATGTAACTACATCTAATGATCACGAATGTGATTTGATCCACTGAACTAAATATCTGGACTTTATAAACAGAAAAGAAGCTCTTTCAAATATATACGCAGCCTACACTGTCCATGTGCTTCTACAAACAATAGACATCAAACCTCAGTGGTTAATAAATAGTCGGTTTAAACGGCTTGAAATCATGTCAATTAATAACTACAGGTGGATTTATATTCTTCTGAAGCTGGTTTTGCTGTGATGGAGAAAGATGAACAACACCTTATTAGAGAATCATGTCTTTCTATTATGACGCTATCTGTTAACATTCTTAATCATCTCAATGGGAACTGCTCAGCCCATCTTTGCTCACAAAACCACAGACCAGCTAATTAATCCAATAAATCCAGTAAAAGATAATAATAATGTCATGACAATACTAACTGACGGCACAAAAATTATATATAGTTACATATAGCAATTTATAGAAACAAGAAGAAATATGTATAGGCTGTCAAAGAAGAAAGATGTTTGCCACCACATTGGTCTTAATATTATATTATATAAACTTTCATAGTTTCAAATTATGATGATTATGAAACAATGAAAAGCATTTAAAATCAATTTGAATTTCTAAATGTTAAAAAATAGAATTTAGAATTTGAAAAATGGAATAAATAAATAAGCGCATAAAAAGCTCAAATATTCAATACTAACTCCATTTAAATTATAACTTAATTAGCATTTAAATCCACCTGAAAGGAGAGAAAAAAATGTTGTTTCTCATAGACAATTGGGATAAATATAAACTTTTGCTTAATTATTCTGCTTCCAAGATGTTTTTTTTTTCCTGGGAAAAAGACCTAGCCATCCCATATGCATCTCCTCTAGAGACTCACATCTGAACGTGTCAAACTGCACTGAGATATGCCAAGCTACAAATTTGCAATCGAAAAAATGATCAAACTTAAAATGATCAAAAACTGACTTAAAATGATCAAAACTCCAAGACTTTAAAATGACCTCAAACATTTCTCATTAGATTTTCTTCAAGGCCAAATGAACTGAGCTATGCCATCCACATTCATTCTTTAGCTCTATCCTCTTACTATGTCAACAAATGACTCATTTCCTTCCATTTTCATCTCATGAATTCTGACACTTAAAACATAAAAGAAATGTCCATTAATTCTCCAAAACTACAAGAAAGCAACCTCTAAGCAATAAAAACATCCTCCAGTCCAAATCTTCAACACTCTAGATGAGAGACAGACTGTCAGGCTTGAGAAGCGAAAGACCTTTGCACATTAATGTTCCACTGGGGCAAACATCAGTTTAGGAAAGTGCAACTCCAAAGCATTCACGTTCCCACACATGAGAGCCGAGAAAATCAAGTGCTTATTTCAACACTGCCCCCAAGTGGTGTTTTCAATGACCAGGCCAGCTATAAACAAGAAAGCACAAGATTGTTCACTCTCTCAGGGTAATTACACATTCTGATCAGATATCTCAACCATAAACATGATTTAACCACTACGATGGTCTATTAATAACTGAAGAACAGTTTGACTGAAGGTTATAAATCCTCTGAGGAAAGTTTTAAGTGCTGTGAGTCACGCTCCCTGTCACCTATGTCTTCTCTCGCTCAGGTAAAGTATATCTCAAAAGGTGACAAAACAGAGGAGGTATTAAAGGATCTACTCACAGTGTTTATCATAGGCTTCATCTGTGTGTCGAGTGAGATAAAGGAAAGGTTCACGGCCAAGCGGGAGCTATACTAGCTTATAATTACGTAGTAGCGAAGCTAGCACATGACCTCTCGGCATATGCTAGCCTCGCAGATAAGATTTTGTTTTCACCCCAACATCTGACCCTACGCAGTGAATGTGCTTTGACAGTGTTTAAACAGTCGGCTGAAAAAATAAAAGCTGTTTTTCTGGTGTAAATGCGAGATAATGAGATGCCGATGAATGTGATGGTATTATTCTATAAGTGAAAGCCGAGGGAGGTTGACCTGCTACGCTGACATGCGGGGCTCTAATCGGTAGCTACAGCTTTCAGTGTGGTGCAGAGCCAAGCCACAAAGTGGGGCTAAATAATTTAACAGGTGCAATAAGTTCGGGCTGGAAAATTCTCTAAAATGGCTTCCTTGTCCCCGAGTTGTTAAGAGTCATCAGATGTCGGCAGAAACGTTGAACTATCGCACTTGTTTTAAGCTGTTGTATCCAGTCAGTGGATTTGTTATCCATCGCATTCCAATTCTTTGCCCCTTTTTATTTTTTAGATGTTTTATTGTTTTTCAACTTTTTTTCCCCCATCAAGGTCAGGTTTCCATGACAACAAAGTGGAATGTCATGCTGAATTTCACCTTTCCTGTCTCACCACATATGGCGTTCTCAACCCACTCAAATATGGATGGCACGGCTGCCATACAGATGCCTGATTTCGCCCGGTTGGCTGCTGGGAGCTGACCTTGAGAGGGTGGCCCTCCGAGTTTTGGAAGCAGCTGCTTAATTTACAATCTGGTGAAGCCCCAAATGGTGGATGCCACAACTGCACTCAGGTGAAACCAATGGAGCCATGGTGTGAGGTTGTCGGGTAAATTGAGAGGCCGCAAAGTCTGCCCTGTGACAAACTTGTCATGTAGCTGCATCAAAAAGGTGGCCAGGGGAAAAAAAAAAAGACAAGTCAGGTGTCAGGTTCAAACTGAGGGATCTGAGGAGAGTAAATTCCTCCAACTTTAAACGGTTATTTATCTGGGACTCAAAAAGTAACCTTCGCATGCATTTCTCAAGAGCTGCCGCCACAGTTCGCCAAGAGACAATCTCTCCTTGTCACTCTAAAGTGGCAGAAAGGATGACAAACGTCCTCCGGTGGAAAATACATTGGGTTTCTGCTTTTACCGTGAGGTGTATCGTAAGAAACCTGTCAGTCCTCCAGACAATGCTACTTGGGGCGGTGTAGGGCGAGTAAGTGACAATAGCGGGCGAGGCTGTCAGAACTGACGGCTGTATTATTCACCTTGACTAATGTGTTTGAATAGAAAGAGGATAGGAAGTCATGGATCAAACCACACATAATCTAAACTAGGCCACTATAATCCTCATCCTCTCAAAAAGTGATGGACAAGTCCATTATGTCACTCCAGAGGCAGGGTCCCTTTGCCGAGTAAATTTGGCAGATGAGCTGGAATACGCAGGCTCATGCATAAGAGGAGAAGAGCTGCTCTTGACATGCCTGACATCAATTGTTAGAGCCAAAGGGGAAAATAAATCAGATGGTTGGAGAAATCATGAGGACAGTGGCAGGTATGAACCATTTTACTTCTGCTGCACTGAAATCTGAATGTGGGGTCATTATTTGGGAAGTCACAATATGCCAACAGCTGGTGAAAACAAACTTCAATTTCCAGTAAAAAAAATAAATAATAAAAAATTATATATATATATATATATATATATATAGAGAGAGAGAGAGAGAGAGAGAGAGAGAGAGAGAGAAACA
>NW_015643932.1:165031-178100 GCF_001515625.1 Sinocyclocheilus rhinocerous
AAATTTAAGGGGGTCTGAATACTTTCCGTACCCACTGTATATATATATATATATAAAATCTCTCTCTTCGCTCTCTTTATACATATTATTAGTTAATTTTATAATATTTATTATATGCAATATATTCACTTATATATGTATATATTTATATTTTCTCTAGTAAAATAAAGAAAATAATATATCTTAATAAAACTAATTTTATAAAAATACATGTGAAAAACATTATATAAACATACATCAAATTTAAATACTTTAAATATTGTTCATAAAAATAAAATGTATAATTAATTATAAAAATTACATATACATATTTGGCCGCTTTTCGCCAGCTTTTGACATTTTCATGTGCATTTAGTTTTTTCAGTTTACTTTATGTCAAGGCTCTTCAACTTCATTCCTGGAGGGCCAGTGTCCTTGAGACTTTAGGATCAATCCCAATTAAACCCACCTGTCTGTAATTTGCAAGTAATTCTGAACATTTTGATTAGCTTGTTCAAATGTGTTTGGTAAGAGTGAGTGCTAAACTCGGCAGAACACTAGCCCTCCAGGACTGGAGTCGAAGAGCCTTACTTTAGGGGCTTCGTAAGTTCTTGTATTCCATCTGCAAAAAATTATACTTGTCGCTCTATGTACAGACATGAATCTTAAAGAATTAATTGACATAAATTAATGTGTTAAACTGGGCATCCAAATACAAATACAAATATATATATAAGATAAGATATTAAAATCTAAGGCTTGTGTAAAAGCGTCTGTTGGATTAATAGTTAAATTCAGAGAAATGGCATTTGATCCATTAACACAATTAATTCAGAATATCTCAAGCATGATAAACACTATCACAGCAATAACAGTTTTGACCTCTCCTTGAAGACCGCCATTATTCAAGCATTTTGAGATCACAGACTAAAACACACCATGAGCCTTCTACCACGCTTGAATCAAAGCCCTCAGACCAACCACACATAAAACAGACACTTCATCCAGGAGCAGAAACCACAAAGGCCACAGACTTGACTTCAGCTCAAGATCACTACTTCCCAGGAATATACTTCCGTCAGTTAAAATAAAACGAGGGGAATGGATGATGTGTTTTGTGGCCCTGTGGGTTCCCTGCATGCTGTTAGGATTCATTAGGCTGAATAACCCCTATGGATTAGCATTGCTTCAGGGTTCTGGCACCAGGCCTGCCACTCTGACAGGTCATTATTGCGCATCAAGCTGGGACCAACTGCGGAGCGTACTGCAGCAGCTAGGCCTTTGAATCACACCCTGCTCTCTCTACCCACATCTCAAAAGACCGCAGTGTTCCAAACGTCCTCTCGCCTGCACTGTGGGGCTCTCGGTGGGACACGGGTTCGCTACACCTCTCTTCAGGTGCCACTTGAAGAAACACGGCTGACATCAGAAAAGACGGAGTCTGAAACTTTAATTCAGACACTAACGGCTGATTTCCCCGGACACAGATTAACATAATGTTTTTTTTTATAAATATATAATTAATACATATTTTAAAAAAAACATTATTTGTTATTTATTTTTAAGTTTTATATAAATTATATTTTATAAATCAGTACTAAAATTGCTTATCAAAAAAAAAAACTCCTTAAAATTAAATACTGAAGTCAAAACAAAAATTGAATATCCTCAAAAAAACATGAAAAAATTATGCAAGGTAAGACAAATGAATTACCTAAATAATAAAAATAAAGATATATTTATTTTAAACGTTTTATTATTATTATTATTATTATTATTTAGGCAATTCATTTGGTCTTTTTTTGAGGATATTCAATTTTTGTTTTTTAAGGGGTAGATATTAAAAGGGGGGTATGATATCAAAACATCACGATCATTTGTTTTGCTCAATTTTGCAAACGAAATAGTTCATACACATGTACATATATACACACACAGATTTTGACTAAATAGAAAAGAAGACACCAAATAACTCTCAACTTTCACACTAGCATACATGTCAATAAATACCGGATTGCAAAAGTGCCGCTTCTCAACAAAGCTATACATGGATCCGTCCCAGCAACAGATTCCTATCAGTAAATCATTATACATCCTGCAACTCCAGTTTGATATCAACTTCTTGTTGGCATATCTCATGCAGATAAAATCAGCCACTTCACAGGGTCAGAAGATACAGTGGAAAAAACAGCACAGATAATAAATACCCAGATACACAGAAAATCAATAGGACTTGTGTGTGGGTTGATATTAACAATTGACAATGTCATAGAGCTGCTTGCTGTGCTGAGGAGAGATGATCAGGATACATGAAGGCAGATGGTATTGATTTGTTCTCCTGTTTAAACAAAGCTCCGTAATGCAATTCTGAGGGTAACTGACAACCAAGGAAAAGCTATTATTTCTCAATATTGCAAAACAAATTGTAATTAGAGGATGGGGCCACAGATGATTGAGAAATGGCATTTGCACGGAGCACTCCGAATCGATCAGCTCTTTTTCACTTGACCCCTCATAAACGGCTCAGATTAATACGGTTTAGATTATGAACCCTCGCTGGGCGTTTGATTGGCAGTCTTTGCTGAGAGGGGCTGCAGATCTCCAGAAATGAAAAGAGCTTAACCCAAAGACTCCCAAAGAGGCCACTCACCTCTATAACGCACGCCTTCTCTACACTTGGCCCGGTTAGCAGAGACTTTAATAATAAAACAGTGGAGAGTGGGATTTATGAACAGGTCATTTAGAGTGCACCGGGAAAGGGCTCTCAATCACACAATACCCAGAGATGATTAACGATGACCTGTTTGAACTCGGATAAATCCGTGATGAA
The DNA here is from genome assembly GCF_001515625.1 of Sinocyclocheilus rhinocerous. Classification (NCBI taxonomy): domain Eukaryota; kingdom Metazoa; phylum Chordata; class Actinopteri; order Cypriniformes; family Cyprinidae; genus Sinocyclocheilus; species Sinocyclocheilus rhinocerous. The sequence continues at coordinate 167,841 of NW_015643932.1, forward strand.
GTCATCGCAAGCGACACTCTCCTATTCATGGCTAATTAGCGTGCAGCCTGCCAATCAATCTGACAGCTCAAGTCATGTAAGGTTCATAAACAATTTTGAATTAGCTGGAACTCCAAACTCATAAAACTGCTCAATAAGTTTAGAAATAAACCTGTTGACAAGCCAAGCAGAGTTTTTGTCCAGGTGCAACGTGTTGAGGTTTATCTCAGTCCACTAGCCTAGCAGAGTTAGCTGTAGTTTTAACTAAAACAATCAAGTTTTTTTTTGCAACATTTGCAAGATGGCTTCCTCCTCAGGAGTTATATATAGGGTCTATTTAGTGCATTCTGATTTACCAAAACATTTACTCATGACAACTCGCAATAATTCATATGAAATGCTGAAATTGTAACACAAGTATGACATGGCTTGTATGAGAAAGGACATTTTATGTCTTATTACAATCGTCGTAAGCATTAGCGTTTGACTGTAGGATTGGACTTTTATGGTTAGGTTTGTACCATTTTCATACCTTGTTCGATTTTGCAATTTTGTATAACTTATTATGACTTTTCATGAGACCAGAGTTAATACAATGTTGTTCAAAAATACGGTTGAAACACCCCCTTTAATTTGGACCCTGAAGTAAGGCTAGGCAATAGGACCAAATATACTATCATAATATTTTTTTTCATATCACACAATATTGATATTTATCACAATATTAATTTACCATTAACAGGGAAGGAAATGCTTTCCACACGTTTGCTAAACCTTGAAAATTAACTCTACAGAGTAAGATACATTTTCATTTAGGGCCCCATGAAATCCTTCTTTTTTTCTAAATTCTGTGTTTTCAGTTTTCATTTTTTCTAGATTCTGTTTTACAATTTATTAAAGAATTAAAACTTTAAAAATAAAAAAATTTTATTTAATCAAATGAAAGTATAACAAATAATTTACAAGAAAACATTGTATTTTTATTTATTTATTTTATTTTTTGGTCAAATAAGTATGGAAGCCCGTTTCCGCCACTGAATAAAAAAATATAATTCTGTAAGTCATAATAATGAGAAACTTTCTCAAAATTATGACTTAGTATCTCGTTATATTGAAGAGTAATTTTTCAATAAGGATGAAAAAATATCTTGAATGTATGATATTGCTTAAAAATAATAATACCATTATTATTACCTTGAGAAGTATATTTCAGTACACAATAGTAATATATTTGTCATAATTTCTTCAAGTTAAACTAAACTTTTTTTGTCGGTTTGTTGTAAGTGTCAGTGTGTATTTTTTTTTTTTTTTGAGCCCTCAGAACAGCTCAGGAGAGGAAGTTTATGTCCTCATACATTGCGACAGCAGACTCTGGACACACAGTGATCATCACACATGTTTAAGTTTGTGTAAAGGTATCGGATTAATCTATATTGAGCCTAGTCCTAAAAGTTCTGAAGTCAAGCAAAAAATAAATAAATCAGCATTTACACATTTTTGGGTATGGTTACACTCATTTGTTTATCCAGATTACTATGCAAAATGCAAAAAGGTCATTAACTGGACATATAGGTTCATCTCTCTCTGCATCACAGTTTTAATTGTTCTTGATTTAAGGATTTTATCTCAAAACCGTTGGACTGCACACATAATTTTTTTGATATTAACTTTGCCACATGGAGGACACGTGAAGGATTACATCAATTTAAGCAATTACTGTTTGGCTTATAGTTGACTACACACAGTGCCTATGAGTTTACTTGCTATATTGATTCCAAAGCCAATGTTCACTGGAGGGAAATCCCAGGATGCCTCCATAATCTGCAGCCAAAATTCTTTTTGACTGAGCTTGCAGCTCTGCCAGAACTGACTGAATCATTTGGGCCGCAGTTTTGCAGACATAACGGTTATTTAGTGTGTACAAAAGAGCCAATACAATTAACGGCAGCAATTTCATGAATAAGCTGCAAATGGTAGCCTGAGGAATCATTAGCTAAAGGAATTTTTCATTCATATTAGAGTGGCATTCTGAGGTCAAATGTCAGGCATCTTTTCAGTCCAAACTTGGGAAATGACTGTGATGAATTTGACACTGTCATTTCAATTAAAAATGTATTCGTATTACTTACGTTTCAACTCAGTCCCCTCTGCTCTTCCATAGGATTCCACTGCTTGTGTGAAGTGTGATTTTCTAATAGTTGTCTCACGTAATAGTCTCACACACACAGACATGCTCACACATACTAATTTTCATTGGTATGCTAGATGCAATCTCACCAGCATCCTTTTGAGAAAACCTCCCACCTGCTTAAGGAGAATGATGAGACATTAGGAGACGTGTTCTGTTCAATAATTCATGTTATTAATAATGAAAGCTACAGACATATCAGTGGATGAGAAATATCGTTTCTGCTCAGTAATTTTATGAGGCTGTAACATATTGCCAACTCTGCCATAACACTGCCTTGCCACATTTTCTAGTTTTTGACTTGAAATTAGCTGGGCATGATGCATTGATAATATAAACCCTGTCCAACCAAACTATATGAATTTATACAACAGATGCGGTCTTCCAATTCAAGGGCTAAACAGCGTTTCAAGACTGCTGATATTTAACGTAACAGCATTGAGATGCTTCACTCTTTGTATCCCTCTGCTTGTCTGTGTTCACAGCATCTTAAGCAAGAAAAATCTAAAATGTGAGCGGAATGCCAACTAGTAGTGTTGCACGCTATACCAGTACTAAAAAGGTATCGCGGTAACCTGCTTTTAAAAACGGTACAATTCCTCATTTTACTAGTACCGGTACTTTGAGAAGGCATTTTAAAAAGAGCAGTATTTCCTGAGTAAAACACTGTTTATTTAGGGCGCTATGATTTCTGCAATGTGGAAAACGCGGACGGAATCATGGAATCCAAACATAAAAAGCACGGTTTCATTTACTGCACACATACTGAAGCACGCGTGATGCTCGCTGTGTTTTCTGCCTCAACCTCCTCAATATGAGTACATGAACACATGAACATAATCACTAGTCAGTTCATGAGCATTTTCCCCTTTCTTTTGCGGAAAACTATCGTCATATCATATACGACCAAACGTAGTTTGCAGCAACCCGTCAAAATAAAAGTTTGGTTTAACTTGACAGAAATATATTAGTTAATGTAATGATAGTACTACTAGTACTAATACAAATATTATTAAAACAATATTTAAGGAATATTTACCAGAAAAATTATTTACCAGAATTTATTCACCAGAAAATTGTAAATACAGTATTTCTGAAATTTCTAGGGCCTTAAAATTTTTATTTTTGTTCAACTTTTAATAAATTGCTAATAAATTGTGTATGTTTCATGATTTCAATTAATTAGACATGTTTCTGATTAATATTTTTTAATGTAACCAATAAATTAGAGTCTAGAAAAATTTAAAGGGAAAATAATGGAATCCAGAAAAATAACAATGGGGGTGGAATCCAGAAAAAAAATTGAATTTGAGAAAATGTTGGCACTGGCATGTGATTTTTATTTTTATGTATTTATTTTATTTTAAGGTGGATGAAATGCTTTTTTAATAGATAAAATAACTATGACCTCCATTTGGATCATCTATCATTCAATTACTTTTCCTGTTGTTCCATGTTTTTGTCGTATTATCGGTTCAGTAGTAGTATCAAAATATTTTAGTCATGTATCATGAAGTCAAAATTTTGGTATCGTGACAACACTACCAACTAGAGTTCCGAATTTAAGAACTGACTCGATTTTAAATCATATATTGGAATTCGAATTGGCCACACCCCACAGGAACCAGAATCAGTTCCATTTGAATTGGAGTGACAGGACTGTGAGTTCAATCTATCAAGCAGTTATTCACTGACAAAACATCATATACAAAGTTCTCCATCATACCTGCCAACCAAATGCATAATGACTTTTGCTCTGGTATTTTGAGTGTAGTCAGTGTTAAGCCAATGACGAACACGCATTTCACAGCATGTCTCTGGGCAAACGGCCCGATAGATCCCTTTTCAGCTGCAAATATAGATCCTTGTGCCTCCATTCCATGTCCTTCCTTCACTCCTGCTGAGCGAAAACTCATATGGGATTCTGCTAACAACAAAAACCTGCACAGGATGTCTCACAGCGCACACAAGCTGACTAAGATTCAGCACTGAAGGCCAACTTACAGCTAGGTAAGAACCCCACCGCAGTCATGTCGGTCCTGTTTGGCATTCAGCGAAGGAGGGGAGATGTATTAGTCACAAAGAGTCTCAGAGGGAGCCGTTCTTACACATTCTGATCACTGTCCACCCCAATGGCCCTGAAAAAGCCAAACCCAGGATTTATACATTTCTTTTAGATCGCCATAAATTCTTTACACCAACACAAATACGTCCGATGGGAATAAGCAAGGTTACTGCAGATGAAATAAGTCGAAGATTCAACTGGGGTTTCAGACAGCACAAAAAAACTAATGAGATGAAGACCAGCTCTGGCCTTCATTTTGTCAGCGCTTAGTTAACCTGAGCTACACTTTAAGATGTGATGCTCGGAGGTGGTGCGGCAGAGATGCCTTTATGGTTTCAGAGCGCAAACACTCAGAACACAATTCACATGCAGTACAAGGTTATTTATTTATAACTATTTACTCGATATGTAGGCATTTTAGTGTATTCTGTATGTTCACATCCAAGCAAAGGAAAACCTTAGATTAGATTGGAACTTCCAGGAGGGCCCAGTTGTAAAAAAAAAACAAAAAAAAAACTGCCTACTGTAGATAAAAAAATATTGTCTTGGATAAAATAGGGCCTTTGAGTTAAAAAAACATTCTGTGCATTCAATACACATAGTATGAAGAACTCAAATAGAAAGAAATGAGTAATGCTATACACCTCAACATAATTTACGGTCATACAAGGCTTTACTGGCTTGGCTAACTAAGATGCCCATTCGTAGTGATGTTCATACAGAACAGACCACAGAAGATAGTCACAGTATTTTTCTAATATAAGCATTTTCTGACAGGGACAAGAGCTCATTACTGTAGTCTCTCAGGTTATATTGAAATGGTGACCTTTGTGACGTCTCTTATCAAAGGCATTAAACATCAATAATTCAAATGAAATACTTCACTTCCTCTCCAAATCTTACTCATTCGGACAACATCATGAAACTTTTAGGAGTTGCATGCATGAAATATTTACAGCGAAGCCATCACTCATTTCATAATGAATAAGCACACCTTGGCATTGACACATTTACTCTTGGAGCACGAAGAGAGAAAGCAAGTAAGTTTTGTCCTTCATGGGGCATCTTAACACTCATCTTCTGCTTCTGTTCAGCACAGTAAGCAAATTGTTTTTGGGACACACTCCAAAATGTAGACAATAGACAGATATAAGATAGATTGATGCAATAGAACAATAGACAGATCAATAGATAGATGGAATGAGAGAATGACAGAACGATACAAGGATGGATGGATGGATAGATAGATAGATGGATAGATTAAAATGATATGATATGAAATGATAGATAAAATGACAGAACAACAGAATGAACAAAGGATGGATAGGTGGATGGAGTGAGAGAACAACAGATAGAATGCTGTAATGATAGATAGATAGATAGATGTTCAAGCCAGACTTTTCGTCTATTTTTAGCTCCACAGCTGTCACATTTTACCCCGCTGATTCTCTAGTGCTTTACGTCACTGCAATCCACCTTTCCTTTCACAACATACCGGTCCCAGCAGCAGCTTGACGTGACCCTTTCCGTAGGGATGGGCCACAGTCATTTTGTACATTTTGAAGACCATGAGAGCAGACAAGAGTCATCATTCATGATGTCTGTTTGGCTCCTGCTGAAACAGTCAGTGTGCTTTAGTCTCAGACAGGACAGCTCCTACCTAGGCTCCTAGACCGGGTGGACAGATGCCCCGACTGCCCCATGACCTCTCCGGTTGTCATGGTTATTCACAAACACCAGGGCTGTGTCACAAGGCATCAATCTCCAGCTCTCACCCCTGGTCCTAAGAATAAAAAGAACCTACATTTGAACAAACAGAGGAAAACTCACAAAAAGCCATGTGAGGGGTAAAACAAAAAGATACGTTGTGATGGGAAGTGGGTCTATATTTATCGTATGGAACGACAGCTGGTTTCCAGTTGGTCCAGACAGTTCACTGGTAGGTCAAGATGTTTTTTGGAACATTCATGTTGGTCTTTTAGATTTTAGGGTTAGACTATGGCGACTTGAGCATTTTATCAATAATTTCCTTTTTAATATAATATAATAAATATAATATAATATAATATAATATAAAACACATTTACAATACTGGCGATTTTATATACAAACATGCATGGATGAATATAAATGTTTTGTAGATTTTCATTGTTAGTATACTTACTGTTAAAGCGCTGATACTTACTGTTAATGTTAGGATTAATTCACCTTAATTTCGGTCTAAAGGTCAACAAAACCTCAGTTCAAGAAATATGATGGTCATACTAGGAGGGGCAACTTTCATTTTACCTGTTGAGCTAAATGGTCATCAAAAATGGCTCACTCACGGATCATTTCAAGTTTGTCACAAGTTCATTTTGATTCGAACCTAAAATAGTGGTTCCTAGGCGGTATGTGCTTTAAAGTGAAGTGACGTGTGGCCAAGTATGGTGACCCATACTCGGAATTAGTGCTCTGCATTTACCCATCCAAAGTGCACACACACAGCAGTGAACACACACACACCGTGAACACACACCCGACTCGAACCCACAACCTTTGGGTTATGAGTCCGACTCTCTAACCATTAGGCCACGACTCCCCCCTTTAAAATGTTCATTTTCACCAGTTGCTCCCATCCAGGACGACTTGCAAACCGATTATGGGCGAAAGACGCGGGTATTTTCGTTTTGACACTCTACTTAGCCAATCAGAGTGAAGAAGAGAACCTGATAGGCGGGAAATATCATATTGACAGGGTAATCAGCCAGTCAATGCGAAGATATTAACATGAGAGGCGGGCATTATCGCAGTGACAGGTTATAAACGCTTAATTTGACCATGTAGTCAGTGTTGCCAATTTAGCAATTTTTTTGCTAAATTTAGCAACTTTTCAGAGTACCCTAGCATCTTTCTCTTCCAAAAGCACCTAGCAACAAATTTAGCTATTTTTAAATTTTATTTGGCTACTTTTAGCAACTTTTGATAAGTGACTCAAACAATAAAAGGCACACATTTTCCATCTAAATTTCACAAAAAGAGGAAACCAAAGATGCCTAGCAGTACACACATCACGTGAATTAAATTATTGCTATTTGCAATTGTACAATTTGATAATAATAATAATAATAATTTAATAATTGTTCATTTATGATACACCTTGTTGTACCTGTGATTGTTGATCAGTTAGTACACTGTAAGAAAAATATCTAGAAAAATGGAAAAGGTAGGCTTCTAGTAATTTTCCAGGACATTATCCGTTATTCATTATCCATTGTAACCCTTTAATCCGAAACACAAAATACAATGTAAAAAACGTGTAAAAAAAAAAAAAAAACTTGTAATCGTTCAAAAATGTGTAAGTGTTCAATAATTCAATGTTGTATATAAAAAGTTATTTACATTTTAACATTATATTATGCATTTATATTATTTTACGATCAAATCTAAATTAACATATAAAAATATATTTTTTTACTGAGATTTGATGTGACACAATTTTGCGTCGTGATTACGTAATGACGTCATCACGCAATGACATCACAACGTCATTTAGCAACTTTAAGCAACAAAACCTTCCTTTAGCAACTTCCCCTGAAAATTAGTTGGCAACAGTGCATGTAGTACGTGCTTCTGAATTGTAAAATTAATTCTATAAACATGTGTGACTTCTATTTTAATAGGATTGATAATGAAGATATACTGTATCTGCGAGCGCCAATTCTGTTCAATAATATATTGACCAGCTTATATTTAGCCCTAGACTAAACCCTGCCTTAGGGTAGCCCTGTAGCAAAATTGACCACCTAAACCAAGTAGATTAAAAACCAACACATATCAGTTTAAACAGAAATCAGGGCTCTGAACACATTTTTGTGGGTGGACACCCTCTCCCCTTGGACATGGGATAATGTTCCCAGTTGTCCTGCCCAAGTGATGTCCCTGACTGAATTATATTCCTCTAAATGCAGATCTCCTCATTTAAAATGTTCTCATTGTATTAGAGCTCCAAAGCCCTTTGATACCCTCATTGCGTTCCCACTGTAGATAGGAAAGCACAGCAGTGTCCTTTGATGTGTCCTGGTAGGCAGTGTTGTGCTGTGGGCTCATGGTAATGAACCGATGCGGCTCCTGCAGGTGAAGATCTACACAGACGTTGTCATCAATCACACATGTGCGTCGGGCGGAGGGGAGAGGAGGCACTCGACCTGCGGCTCGTACTTCAATGCCACCCGTGAGGAGTTCCCATCTGTGAGATACTCTGCCACTGACTTCAATGATGACAAATGCACCAGCCGCCGTGGAAATATTGAGAATTACCAAGACATTTATCAGGAATAATTTCAAAAGTGATAAAAGGGCCCTTGTTGGGAATGCCATTGGACACAGATGGAAACTGGAATTTTTTTCTCATCTAGGCAAAGCAATCAAAAGAGTATTTGAATATCAGATGGGCTTCGTATGAACCACCACAATATTCTACACACAACCGGTCAAAAGTTTGGACTAATTAAGATTTCTTCATGTTTTTGAAAGACCTTTTGCTCACCAAGGCTGCATTTAATTGATCAAAAATACAGTGAAATCAATAAAATGGTGGAATATTATTACAGTTATCTATTTGAATATATTTTGAAATCTCATTTTTTTCCTGTAATGGCAAAGCTGAAAATCAGCAGTCATTATTCTGGTCTAAAGTGTCACATGATCCTTCAGAAATCATTCTAATATGCTGATTTGCTGCACATGTAACATTTGTTAGCATTATCAATGTTGAAAAGAGTTTTTGCTGCTTAATGTTTTAGTGGAAACCACGATCCGCTACCATTCAAAAGTTTGGGGTAAGCAAGATTTGTAAAAAAAATTATAATAATACAGAAAGAAATGTAAAAATTAATTCATGCTTTTATTCAACACAGAAGCAATAAATTAATGTGAAGACATTTATAATGTCACAAAAGATTTCTACTTCAAATAAATGTTAAAGATTCTTTTGAACTTTCTATTCATCAACAAATCAAATAGTAAATTAGGTTTTAAATTAAAATAGATCCTAAATTGTAATATTTCACAATATTACTGTTTGATGTATGTAAAAGCAGCCTTGGTGAAACATTTTCATCCATTAATAAATTACTTCAAACTTTTGACCTGTGTGGTTTATGTTGAACCCTTAATCAGTTGATCTAGTACAGGGGTGTCCAAACTCAGTCCTGGAGGGCCGGTGTCCTGCAGGGTTTAGCTCCAACCCTAATTAAACACACCTGAATCAGCTAATCATGGTCTTACTAGGCATGCTAGAAACTTCCAGGCAGGTGTGTTGAGGCAAGTTCCGAGGACCGAGTTTGGACACCTCTGAGAGTACTTCCTAAAAAAAAAAAAAAACGGGACAGTAATGGTTTCTTTGTGTGTCCAAAATGTTGCAAAGCATAGTAAAATCTCAAATCTCATTCATGCTTAATATTTAATGTCAAGACAGATCATGATTGAGCATCATGACTAATCATGAAAAGCAAAAGCATTTGGCGTCCCTGAAATCAAAACTGGCACAATGCGTCTTGAGAATCTTAGATCTCAGACTAAAGTACAGTGAACAAATAACAGCTAATCTTCGAGTCGGGCCAGCCCTGGTCACAGTCTTTCTTGTGTATTGTTTGTGTTTGTCTGAGCTCTGCTGTATTGACAGCACCATCTGTTGCTGTGCTGCTGGAAGATGAGCTGGCTGACTTGATAGCGACTTCTAAATGTATTCTCCTTCACATCAAAGGCACATGTTGTGCGTGCAGAACAATACTGGTACCATTAAACATCAGGATCCGACCTTTTGCAACCTTGAGCGCACAAACAACCCAGATTAATAACAATATTGCAAAGAAAAGAATATATAAACAATATTGTTATGAGAGGGTCTTGAAATCGACCAGCAGTTTCAATGAAGATCCAGATAAAAGTATTATTTACCTTTTATTTTTTTTGTATTGCAAGACATATCAACAAAATCAAATATAATAATAAAAAATAATATTAAATTAATCGATGATGAACTTCT
>NW_015643932.1:178130-275041 GCF_001515625.1 Sinocyclocheilus rhinocerous
TATGCTAATAATAACTCTTTTAAAGGATATTTTAAAGGATATGAAGTAAAGATGGAGCTCCTGTAGGCTCATGATTGTACATCAACATCATCTTAAACAAATAGAAATGTTGGGTTAAAATTTATCTGGACACAAAAACTAAAAAAAAAACTAAAATAAAAATAAAAAATCAATCTTCAAGCTTCAAAATCAAGAGGCTATCCAAACCAGTTATACTAATTTATAATAAAAATAAACAGTACATTTGTCACCCACCTACTTCAACAGACATAGATATAAAAATATATACATAAATACAAAAATTGTTGGTCTTTTAACCCACCAGTTCAGTGTTTTTTCCCTCCTTTCTTTGGGTCAGCAGATTCCTGTTTAGGTTTTGCAGATCGGGCAAATTGCTGGAGTTTAAGTTAAGGCGTGATTTTGTTTGACAGTAAAACATTTGTAATAATAAATCCTAGGTATGACAAGCAAAAACACACTGCTTTTGTTGGAGAAAGAAAGACAAAACATTCTGTCAGAAACTTAATGCCAAAAACGACTGAAAAACAAAGGATACCACCACAAGAGGTTTGTCGTTGAGAACATATCCATTGGTTTCCTTTAAGGCCTTCTCTGCGCTTCTCTCGCTGGGGAGCCCGATGAAGGCCTGACCTTTCATCCTCCCCTCTTTCATCAAAACAATATCAAACCTGACGGGAACAAACACACTTTATACATCAGCACATGTTCATGAAGAACTCGCCTTTATTCACCACTCCTGAGGAAAATAGGAGTGATGTTTTCTTTTCATTGGCTTTGATTGTGATTCGCGGAATTGAGGCCCCAGACAAGGGCCTGAGGCATGAGACAGCGGTGCTTACATGTTTCTCTCCTCCTCTGAGGAGATATCGATATACCGGCCGTAGATGAACTTCAGATCCTGCAGAAAAGATTGAGCTGGGTTATGTAACTGGTAATAAAGTGAGAATTGAGAGCTCTCAGGCTGTTCTAGACCACACACTGAAGCAAATGTTATGCAATCTTAAGAATTTGCTATATGTAGAATACAAACGTATATGGTATATTTGGAGTATACTGTAAAAACTAGTAATAAAGGGTAACTAGTAATAAAGGCTGATATTTCTCCATCTTGAAATTATTTGCATGCCCACTTGGCCAATTAACAAAACTGGTTAATATTTATTGATACATTAATACATCTGGTTATCCAAAAATTGTCCAGTCCAAGAAAATAAATGTATAAAACATATGTGTAAAAATAATAACAATAAATTAAAAATGATAAATTATCCAGTTATACGTTATTATAAATTATCCAGTTATCCAAAGGTCTTAATCATAAAAATTGTGCAGTCCAAGAAAATAAATTTATAAAACATATAGTAATAATAATAATACATTCTTAATTAAAAATGAATAATAATTAATAAACAATTAAATTATATTAATTTTTTATATATATTTAACTATAATATATAATCTACTTTAATATTTATCCATAAATGAATAAATCAACTCAGCCACTAATATTAAAATATTACATTAATAAAATAAATAAAATATCAAAATAAAATATTATTTCCAAAACAAGTAATTTAATCCATAAATTATCCACATGTTCAAAGGTCTTAATCATAAAAAAAAAATATATATATATATATATATATATATATAATACATCAAAAATAAAATGATGTATTTATCTTTTTTCAAAAACAAATATTTATCCATACATTTTGTTATCCAATAATTGTTCAGTCCAACTCATTCAATTATATTAAAATAAATAAATAAAATATCAATGCAAAACAATTTTTTTTTTTCCCATAAAGTAATTATCCAGCTACACATTAATTGTCTATTCTATTTCATCCATTGAATAAATGAATGAATGAATAAATTATAAATAAATGTAAAAATAAATGATATAATTTAGTATTTAGTTTTAATATTCAACTATTTAGTTTAGTTTTGTTTGTTTTTTGCTCGGTAGAGCAGACACTTACTTTTTCTTCAACTTGCTTTGCAACATTCTTAACATAAAGTCTGCAGGTTGGCTCTCCATGTTCATAATTTTTAAACACAGACATTTTCTTCATCTCTGTAAAAGAGTCAATAAAAAAAGTAATTAATACAACAGACGCACACAATCATTTGAATAGTAAATCTGAGAAATAAAGCTTTCAAACATACGTTTAGGAATGATTGACTGACATAAAATAAATACATTAAGCAGTCACTCGCAAACATCTGAAACATGCAAACAGTCATATGACAACAGCCTGGTGTGCTTCATATCAAATATTAATTTCCTCTTTAAAGATCGGTTGCATGTTTCTTGCAAACACTCGAAGGCAAATTCTTTACTAGAGCTTCTCAATTCTATTTGATGTTCAGTGTACTACAAAGAACAAGAGTGTATGTGTGCACAATTTGAGAGTGTTTCACCGTCTCTGGAGAGTCTCCCTCTCTCTAGCTCTCTCCTAGAGATGAACTCTGAGGGGATGTCCTCATCTTCCTCCCTCTCTTCCTCCTGTCTGGGGACCTGAGCGCTTGGGTAGATTTTCCCAAACCCTTCTGCAGCGTCCTGAACGGAAACCTCCATCTCTGCCGTGTCTAGGAATAAGTTGCATAAACATAATTAGAGCGTGCTTTGAACTGTCACGGTGCTCAATTTCAATCTGTCTGAGACAGGCGGCCTGTTGCAAATTTCAACGATGACAAGTGAACGGCGGCACCCAAGTCTTGTGTGAACACGTATCAAATTGACAAGCCCTGACTATTCAAAACAAACTCGAAAACAAAAACGCAGGATTGTTTTCTTGTCGCGCACGAAAGCAAAAACGATTCCTGTAATCAATAACAAAAGGCACGTAAAAACAGCTAAAATGGAAAATCCATGCCAGAGGAAAAAGAAACAGGCGAGTGTATTAATCTCTGAGGGTGACACTGGTGTGTTTGCGTGGGGTCACGCTCTGTGGGGTTTTCTTTCAGGTTCTTTCATAGCACAGTTGGAGATGTCACCTGGCAGTTGGCAGTAAGCCGTAAGCAAACGTGTTTGAGGAATTATGGGAAGCAGCGAGGCTACACAAATCCTCTGGAAATTTGTCTGACAGATCTAGTGCCTAATGTGTACTAGAGCAAGAAGTGCTGATAAGTTTCCCTCAGAGAGGTGGATTCCTTTGACGTTTCTCGTCATTTAAACGTATTGTTTATTAGCAGTTAATGCAAAATAACTACCGTCCCTGTGCTCGTTTCTCTTTTAAACAGGTTAGGAAAGCTGTTTGTCTTTGAAAGGTTTTCCATCTCGGGTTTAGGTCATAGACATTTATGGAAAACAAACAGGAAGATAAGGTAAACAAAAGACTGTGGATCTAAATTTGACCGCAGAGGACGACTTTTTTTTGCTGTGTTAAATAATTGCTTTGACATGCCTGCACACTGTAAAGAATTATTGTCATTTTAACGGTAAAAGCCTGTTAATTGGTTAACAGCAAGCTCCCTTACTATAAACAGTAGGGCTATCAAATTGATCAATCGCGATTAATCACATCCAAAATAAAAGTGTTTACTGTGTATATTTATAGATATATATAAATGTACACACATATATGCATGTATGTGTGTATGTATATTTACATTTACATTTAGTCATTTAGCAGACGCTTTTATCCAAAGCGACTTACAAATGAGGACAATAAAATCAGTCAAAACTAACAAAAGAGCAACAATATAAAGTATATATTATTCATTTTTAATATATACACGCACATATACGTATAAACATTACATATATTTTTTAAATATATACATTTATCTGTGTGTACTTTAAAAACATTACATATATTTCTTAAATATATACATTTATGTATGTGTACTTATACAGAAATATAAATATTTTATGTAAACACAAACTTTTATTTTGGATGCGATTAATTGCGAGTTTTTGGAAATGAAAAAGAACAAGTCATCTTACAATTTACAATGAAAAACGGTAAATTGACATTCCCAGAATTTTTTGAGTAAAACTATACATTTGATGCTTTTTCACTGAAATCACTGTTTCTTCTTAGTTTTTTTAGGCAAAATCTTATTAAATTAATTATTGTGTGATGATAATAAATGATGATTATGATTATGTATTAATCTATGTGTATGATTACCTCAGCTTGTGCCAAAGCTACTTGTGATGATTTTTGATTCTGCATGTGGCTTTATTCACTACCTGTATTTTTGTTGGTCATTGGTATATTATAAATGTACAAAACAGATTTAGAATTTTAGTAGATTGGTATATTAACATTATATCAATGTATACAGGTTTTCACTATAAATTCGAGGATGGTGGACACCTCAGCCGATATATGGAACTCAATCTTTTTCTGTCCAAGTGTCTGAGGTTGATCGAACACGTCTGATGGCTGCAGGACTGGGCCTGAGGGGCTGAGAGAAACAACACTGAGCTCTCTTTGTGAAACTAAAAGGTGCAGTTTTGTTTTACTTAATTAATGATAAAGAAGCTTCTGGTTGAGTGAAATGCAGCTGAGAATTTACCCGTGGGAATCTGGTTTGGGAATAAACAGGAGGTCTTTTAGTTTGGGTTTCTTTCTCTTGGAAGAAGTCTTTGTTCTCAACGGTCTTTTGCATGGCTGGTTAACAAGGCCCATCAGTCTGATCATCCTTTGTGGAATGCAGAGAGAAGAAGTGAGAAGCTATTAAACATGTATGGCTTTTGAACGCAAGGCAAAACACGGCAACAAAACAAACAAACCAAACATTTTGCAGCTTTCAGCTACTGCCATTCTGGAGGCCGACAATCTGTCAATGAGAAAACGTGCCAAAGCTGGTGATGCAGTCAAAAATACTACCAGTTATTTTTAGATATTGGACAAGAGATTGCATTTACGTTTTAGGCAAGTGGCAGACACAAAAATGGTTAATAATAATCTCTCTGTAGGAGAAATGTCCCTGTAGAGTGAGAAAATTTATTTATTCATCAGTATTGGTTGATATTAGAGATACTATAATTGTCTATGCTCATTTCTCTTATATTTTACATACAGATTAGATAATTGTCTAACAACCACTTAAAATTCTTTTTTAAAAACACTAATAATTCAAGAACACTGTTAAATGTAATCTTTAGCAATATTTTATAATGTTGTGATGCTTAAACTCAGGAGCATTTAAAGCAACTTTAAAACAACTTTTTTATTGACTATTTAATGGTTATTGGTCATAATATGAAAAATTATTGTCTTATCGGCTGTACTGCACATTCATTAAAAAATTCTCACCGTTTTGTGTTTAAAAAATATGTCCATGGTTAAATTCTACATTTTATAATGGGATAGTTATACTAACCTAAAAAAGAATTAGGGTTGGTAGATTTCTTATGCCCACCAAGGCTGCATTTATTTGATAAAAATACAATAAAACCAGTGATACTGTGAAAATTATTACAGTTATAAATACCTGATTTCTTTTAAAATATATTTTAAAATGATACTAAGCTAAAAAAGAATTAGGGTTGGTAGATTCTTATGCCCACCAAGGCTGCATTTATTTGATAAAAATACAATAAAACCAGTGATACTGTGAAAATTATTACAGTTATAAATACCTGATTTCTTTTAAAATATATTTTAAAATTTAATATATTCCTGTGATGAAAAGCTGAATTTTCAGCAGCCATTATTCCAGTCTTCAATGTCACATGATCCTTCAGAAATCATTCTTATTTGCTGATTTGATGCTCAAGAAACATTTCTTATTATTATTTTTAAAACAGTTGTAATCGCAACCACTTGTTTGCAAACACTGCCTAATAATAGTTACCTAATAACGTCAAACTACAACAGTTTGTAGACAAAATAGAAAGGTGGAAAACCAGCTACCTCTCCTTGTCCTCCTCATCTCCACTTTCGTACTCAGATTCTTCTTCACTGCCCGACGCCCCCTCCTCGTGCTCCGGGAGAGGAGGGTTCTCTGGGGGGAAGGGTGGGGGCATGGGCGGCATTGGGCCTGGAGGCATCTCAAACTGAAACGGTGCAGATGAGTGGGTTACACCTTCTCAAGCTCATCAGTATTAGCAGAGCACTTATATTGATGGGATTCAGCAGAAAGCAAAGCATCGGGATGAGGCTGAGTTTTAATTCAAGCGATGCGCCAAGACGTGACTCATATTATACATTCATCATCGTGCTGCCCTGATTGTTTGAGTTAAGACAAACATTGCAAAAGTGCATAATACCAACTCACCATTGGCGGAGGAGCCGTCACTGGTCCAAACGGGCAGGGAAGGTTCATCTTATTCATCAAGTGAAGAACCTGTGGAGGAACATGTTCACCTGATGAAGAAAAGAGTGTTGTTTCCACACACCTGGTACTGAGTATTTCTTGGACACAAACATTAATCGTGACCCTGGCTCCATATGTAACCCAGATTGCTGTGTGGGAATATATTTAGGCTCTGAAACGAAGCTCTGAGCAACAGATTTAATGTGTTTAAAGCGCCAGCCTGTTTCTCAGAAATCTAGCGCCACCAAAAGGCAGCCTGGGAAATTATAACGTCTCCCTGGTTTTACAAAACGTTGCAGTGTAGCTTAAGGGAAAATGTTAAATACATCACTCATCCCTCCCACATGAGCACGATATTAATACCATCAGAATAATTCCATGCAAATATTGTGGTTTGATGTTTTAGAGACTGGACTTGATTTGGAAAAAAATCACATTAGTGCCAGTCTGAGAGAGCTGAGAATGAACGTTTTTCTGTTTTTTTTTTTTGTTTTTTTTACCTGATATGAACTAAAAACCTGAAAATAGGAGACAGATACTGATATGCAAGAGGTAAGACTACAGATGTGTGTTTACACATTCCCAACATGAACTGATAAATAAAACAACAAAAAAAGATAAGGGGAAAAAAAAATCTTTGTAGCCTCTACTCACTTGAACGTAGAACTTGGGCACGCTCAGAAGAGTGTGTGAAATGTTTGTCAAAATTCCACTTGAAGGAGGAGGGTATAAATATTTCAGCGTTGGATTTGTTTGAAATTTCAACCTGCGGGAGGAAAGAAAAATGAAAAATTGCCAGTCGTTAGCCTCGGAGAGGAGACAGGGAAACATTTCCAGAAATGCTACCCGTGACAAAATGCATGCACATAATGGTGAAGCATAAATATAAGAGCGAGGTACAAACATTTGGCTATGTTTCATAAATGCCCACGCCTGCAAAACACGCCTGCGTTTGGGGACGGGAGAGCAGCTACTCAAAAAGTAGCTAACATTTTATATTTGATTATTTTTGATTATAAAAATAAAAAAGCAGTATATAACTTGCACAAAACTTCAACACATAAATATACACACAGTTAATAAAACAGACAATCTAACTCCAGTTATGAATGGCAATTTTTAAATATTAATTTCTCTACAAAAAGAATATGAAATTTCCAATTCAGGAAATTTCCAAAACAGGGAAACCTACTAAGCGATAATTAGTTATATAATGCTACACTGTTAGTTGTTCATATGACTTGTTACTTGAAAAACTATCGGTTAGTACCATTGCCACTTATCATTAACTCCTCAACACTGAATATCACTATAGTAATTAATTTAGGGCAAGTAATATATAAAATATTCACAATGGTTTTGCTGGTAATATAAAATTAAACAACAATGTGCTTTTAATATTTCATAAAGTTTCATAAAGACATCAATAGACTAGTTTAGCGATGCTTTGCTAGTATGACAACAGTAAGACATATTTTAGGAAGATTTTAATAATAATTGTAATAATAATTGTTAAAATATAATAACTAATTTAATAATAATTATTATTAAAAAATACCAATGATAATTTAAGTGTCTCTCATTAGTTATAAAAGTACATTCATTTATATAGAATATAAAGTAAAAAATGTAAAATGATTAATTCTCCGTTTATACATATACACATATATATATATATATATATATACACACAAAAGAGCTTTAAAAGTGGTCTTTGTGAGTGAGTGAGTGAGTGTGTGTGTGTGTGTGTGTGTGTGTGTGTATAAATATATATGGCTATATAAAAGGTACATGTTACCCACAACTCCCTACTCCCAAGATCCAGCTTATGCTCCTTATGTTGCATGGACTACTCTTGCAAACCAAAAGCTTTGAATGTCAAGAGACTCTTTCAAGTTGAATTTGATTGCGTATTCTGTCATCGAAACGGTCTGCACTTCATTCGGAGCATCACACCACTGAAAAACATGCTTATCAGGCGACCCCGCTCTGTGCACGAGCAGCTCTAGCGGAATTAAATAAATAAAAATCTGTCACGGCTCCGCTCGTTAAGTGAAGGTGAGGTGTGGGCTCCTCGTGCAAAATTATATCTTAGCCCACGGTCTCTTTATCAAAGGCCACCTGGTGCCACCACATGGCAAGAGCAGACGGGCTGTCACCGCAGAACAGACACTCTGAGACATGGGCCTGTAATTGGACATGAGACGGATGGTGACAGCCACTCTCCAACTTCCTTCCTCTCGCCATCTTTCGCTGTTCACTGTGGGCACTTCCTACAGGGTTACCAGGACCTGAACTACTGACACCAGGTGCGGGATGTCAACCGCGAGCTTAGCCTGTCTCAAATCTCCAGTGACATCATAAAACACAGTGACACAGTGAGATGGTGCATGCAGAGGAAAGTCGATGTGCTGATCAAAAACACAGATGCATGTGCACACCTACCCCAGACTGGGAGCAATGCTGTTGTCCACCAGAGGAATATTGGTTTGTTGTTTTTCTTTCTTCCCCTTCTCAGACTGGGCACCAACACCACTGAAACAGAAGGAAAAACTGTTAATAGTTATACAAGGGTGTTTCTTCAACTATGGGCATCTTTGGCCCTATGTACTCTCTTAAAATACTTTTTTCAAACACACTAGTTTAATTTGTCTACTAATTGTCAACAAATTGTCTACTAAGAAACTAAAAACTGAGTATGTACTTGCGTCATATGAGAATTCTGTAATTTTTCATGAAATATCATAAAAATCTTCACCTTATCTCAAATTATGTACTTTGTTTAATATGATTCTGTGTTGGAAACTACTTTTTTAACTTTTTGGTATAAAATTGCTACTTTGTCTTGTTAAAGCTAATTTCATAGCCAGTACTTAATACATCCCAGATTCACAAATAAATAATATTTTCACACTATTTTGCATAATTTGACAAAATTAAAGCTTGATTACACTGTAAAAATGATTTTTCAAAGTTGTAAATTAGTGCTGTCAAACGATTAATCGCATCCAAAATAAGTTTTTGTTTACATAATATATGTGTGTACTGTGTATATTTATTAAGTATATATAAATACAAACACATGCATGTATATATTTAAGAAAAATATGTTATGTTTATATATTAAATATATTTATATATAATATAAAATATAAGAATATAAAAATATAAATGCATATACATGTAAATATTTTCCAAATATATACTGTATGTGTGTGTATATATACATAATAAATAAACACAGTACACACACAAATATAAAAAAAAATCAAAAACTTTTATTTTGGATGCGATTAATCGCAATTAATCGTTTGACAGCACTATTGTAAATAAATCCAAGACTACTGGAGTACTTTTTCTTTTTAAGAAAATACAAATTTAATGTTTAATTCAATGTGTTTCTTACCGTTTTTGTAATTAATTGTAAAATTTACTAGCAATTCTGAGTGAGAATTGATTCTACACTAGTTTATTTTAGTGCAAAAATGACGCACAACAGAAATATGTTGTTTACAACTGATAGTTACCTTCCCTATTTTTCATTACACATCATAAGTCTCATATTTTATCTCAAATAAACTGACAATCTTTTAATACAAACTTTTAATAAAACTTTATTAGAGGCTAATTGACTTTGTCAGGATGAAAATTATGTGTATTTTTGTAAACAATGTATATCCTTTTTGTGAATATAATCAATGTTTTTAATCAATTAACATTAGCTTTGTCTGGGACATATATATTTATATTTACATTTATATTACACATATATATATATATATATATATATAAAGCTCATAATAAAAAATAATAAAAAAAATCTATTCTAAATAGAAATATTAAAAAAATCTAGTAAAAACTAATTTTAAAGTAGCCAAAATAAATTATGAAGGCAAGGTTTAAAAAAATAAGCAAATAAGTAAATAAATACAAATCCAAGACAGTTTAATGTGAATATCATATAACAAAATGAAATATATTAAATCAATCCCTGCAACATAAAAGTGCCCATATATGAAGAAACATTCATAAACACAGTTCTGATCAAATATAAAAATAGACAGTTAGCCAATCAGAGACACATCTAGACTGCTTATTTTGGAGGGGAAGGAACAGGAATCGCTGAAAGTCTATTATTATTGATTTAGCCATTTACCTCTTAGACACTGGTGGGTCTTTCAAAACAGTGACATGGTCTTGATCTTTGGCAAACTCAACCACTAGCGTGTGACCAAGGATTCTCAGCTGATGAAGTCTGTTCAATGCCTGTGGGTGGAAAGAAACAATTCGATTTACTAGCATATGTCGAAACCAGCTCTTAAACCACAAGAGGAGCATGTGTATTTTAGTTTTACCTTAGAGGCTGAGGTCTCACTGCTAAAGGTTGCAAATGCCATATGTTTCTGCAGATGACAACACAATTAGGTCAGCTGTATTTATTCACTCCATCATTTACCCACAGCAATTTGCAGCTTTCCTACTTGCAAATCTTGCAACTTACTAGGGGTCCCTTCTCTGACAGCACTCTGACAGATGAGGCACCAAAATATTTCAGGAGATCCTCCTTTTCATCTCTGTTGAGTTCTCTGGGCAGATGTCGTACGATGAGGGTTTTGCTTTTCTTTGTTTGAATGTCGGCCTCGTCTGCCTCTGCCATGATTCTAAAAAAGACAAACAATTAAATCGATCAGTAACTCATCTATTCATGATGCAAATAACATGTGGAACCTTAAGATGAGCAGAGGTTAAAAAAGCCTGTTTTTACTCTAATTTAGGGAGTCATAAAAAGACTTGCTGCATTATTAAATCAAATTTACAAGGTAAACTTTTATTCGGATTTATTGTCCACAGCTTTCCTTTACATTACACACCAAAATAATGTTTTAATGTCAATACAAATGCAGTAATGTGCATAATAAATTTAACCAATTTTATATGTTCCCAATATCAAAATAATGTTTTTGAAAATAAACCGAAAGACAGACAAGCACTTTGACATATATTAGCAAATCTCACTAATTACTGCAACATATTTGACCAATAAATAAATAAAATTAAAAATGTCATTATTTATGGTGTTTATATATTTCCTTACACATTTCCCTTCCAAATTCCCATTACTGCAATGCAACAATACATATATCATTCCTGCCCAGACAAATAAAAAAACAAAGCTAAATTGGATAATATCTTACCATTACAATGTAAAATAATAAATTATCATTATTTTGCATTACAGTAGTAAAAGTACTGATTTGTTTCTGCATTAATGAGAACTTGTCAGGGAAATGTGCATTATTGTCAATGACACAACGGACTTAAATTAAATATTATTGTATTATATTTATTAAATATGAATGAATTATATTATAATATTAAATATGAATACTTTTTGTTTTCAAAATTAAATAAACTGCCAGGGTTAATGCATTCTAGTCCTTTTCAGTAATATAATAAGAGTATAATTTTTCATGATGTTATTAAAACTGCAGCGCATCTGTCCGGAACTGAATTTAAGCATCTAGTGTTGCTCAGGGAAATGAAGTTCTAGAAACACAGTATCTGTTCAGGCTAGAAAGGACTTATAGCAACATATCAACCCTTATCTAACACAGAAGGACACTTTGGATTTGCATTTAAGGAGTATCAGGCTTAAGACTGTGTTAGTAAGTAAACAGGTTAAAAATGAGCAAATGCACATGCAAGTTTAGAGGTTTTGTTCTGAAGCGACCCTCACAAATCATTAGCTTCAACAGCTCACAACAAAACTCGGGAACAAAGGAGCTAAAGTTAAAATAAAACAACAACAAATAAATAATTGTGCTACTAAAGAAATATAGACCAGTATAAAGATAATAACTGAGACATGTGAATGTTTATGAGAGATGTGAGCCACACGTACCCGGTTCAAATTCACGCTCTTCCGCACAAAGTTTGTGGGCGTGTCTAACGAGGTCAAGGAACTCTGATACCTGATTGGTTGAATGTGGGTCATTCACATCACCGATTGGTGTGCAATGCACATCAATCACAAACGGTCCAAATTCAGAAAACATTTTTTTTCCGGCCAGGAGATGGCACTGTTGTTCACAAAAATAATAATTATCAGCATTTTAGACAAGTTTTTTTTTTTTTTTCAATATTTAGCCAGTAAAGAGGCTTTTAAATTTAAGCAAGTGTTTATCGACCTCAGGTTATATGAGCTGTTTTATTTATATTTTAATAATTTTCTAAAAATTGTAGTAAATAAAAATTAAATACATTTACTATTTAAAAATAGTAGTAGTTGTAAATAATAATTACATTTTCAGTAATATAATAAGAGTATAATTTTTCATGATGTTATTAAAACTGCAGCGCATCTGTCCGGAACTGAATTTAAGCATCTAGTGTTGCTCAGGGAAATGAAGTTCTAGAAACACAGTATCTGTTCAGGCTAGAAAGGACTTATAGCAACATATCAACCCTTATCTAACACAGAAGGACACTTTGGATTTGCATTTAAGGAGTATCAGGCTTAAGACTGTGTTAGTAAGTAAACAGGTTAAAAATGAGCAAATGCACATGCAAGTTTAGAGGTTTTGTTCTGAAGCGACCCTCACAAATCATTAGCTTCAACAGCTCACAACAAAACTCGGGAACAAAGGAGCTAAAGTTAAAATAAAACAACAACAAATAAATAATTGTGCTACTAAAGAAATATAGACCAGTATAAAGATAATAACTGAGACATGTGAATGTTTATGAGAGATGTGAGCCACACGTACCCGGTTCAAATTCACGCTCTTCCGCACAAAGTTTGTGGGCGTGTCTAACGAGGTCAAGGAACTCTGATACCTGATTGGTTGAATGTGGGTCATTCACATCACCGATTGGTGTGCAATGCACATCAATCACAAACGGTCCAAATTCAGAAAACATTTTATTTCCGGCCAGGAGATGGCACTGTTGTTCACAAAAATAATAATTATCAGCATTTTAGACAAGTTTTTTTTTTTTTTCAATATTTAGCCAGTAAAGAGGCTTTTAAATTTAAGCAAGTGTTTATCGACCTCAGGTTATATGAGCTGTTTTATTTATATTTTAATAATTTTCTAAAAATTGTAGTAAATAAAAATTAAATACATTTACTATTTAAAAATAGTAGTAGTTGTAAATAATAATTACAGCTATAATTATTAATAATAAGAAATATAAAAAGTTGCCATGTATTGCTTGTTTAAATGGTCCTGATGTGATACAAATGAATGTTTGCAGGTAAACTATGCAGTCTCTACCTACCTACCTACTTAATAATTGTCTTGTTTATTTATATATTTATTTATTTATTTATTTTGTGGTATTTCTGTAGCTTGGTTCTGCTCTGTTACAGGTTAGTTTTTGCAGGTAAACTGTGTAGTTTTTATTTATTTACTTAATTTGTTTGTTTGTTTGTTTGTTTAATGTAATTATTTATATGTTTGTTTGTATAATATAATATAATATAATATAATAACGTTTGTTGTTTGATTGATTGATTGATTGATTGATTGATTTTAAACCTACTAGATTATCAGGTGCAAAGGTTAATGGACAAAAATCTACAGTAGTTAATTTTCATTGAATATTCATTTTTGCAATGAGCTAAATTAGAGATAACTGTATTAATACAACCAATTAACAATGAAGACCTTAAAAGGGTTAAAAGCCAATGCTGAACTCTACAATGTGGGTGTACCTGAAATATGATGACCATTGAAATCAGGCAAATGTTTATTAGTGGGCTTCCGTGTTTAAGCATCCAGGGTTGAGCTCTACAAACAGACGCACTGCAATGTGCCTTGGGACAGTAGAGCAAGTCTGAGTTGTTTGCCAGTAACAAACATTAATTTGGGTAAGAATGCACATCAATCACAAACGGTCCAAATTCAGAAAACATTTTATTTCCGGCCAGGAGATGGCACTGTTGTTCACAAAAATAATAATTATCAGCATTTTAGACAAGTTTTTTTTTTTTTTCAATATTTAGCCAGTAAAGAGGCTTTTAAATTTAAGCAAGTGTTTATCGACCTCAGGTTATATGAGCTGTTTTATTTATATTTTAATAATTTTCTAAAAATTGTAGTAAATAAAAATTAAATACATTTACTATTTAAAAATAGTAGTAGTTGTAAATAATAATTACAGCTATAATTATTAATAATAAGAAATATAAAAAGTTGCCATGTATTATCTATTTATTCCCATTTTCTTTCTTAAAGTAATGTAGTTAACCGGGTTAAATGGTTAAGCTTGATGAAAGTGCATTTGTGTCAGTGTGCTGACCTTTATAAGTGTTAAGGTCTTGACTCTATTGGTTTTTCTCTGTAACGCTCGTAGTATGTGGAGATCAGACAAATGTGTGTACGGCTGGCATATGACCAAGCCAAATTATGGCCTCCCTTCCTCCTTCCCAGTTATACCATACTACCCCTCTGTGTCCTGAGTCCCACTTATTCAGGATTTTTTTCCATGACACCCCTGTTTCACATTTTCAGAAATGCATATCCAATGAGCTTGAAAGTTGGCACCAGCTTATGTTTGCTTAGAGTGGACTAGCGGTTGCAGATCTGGATTGGTTGTCCCCATTGTGCCTTACAAATGCAAATTGTTTGCTGAATTTAAATCTATGGCATATTAGCTATTAGCTTTGAATTTTTTTGAGATATGAAAAGTAACTTCATTAGAACATAATTTCAAACCCGATGACAGCCTTTATGAGTTCACTTTCATACTCTGGGAACAATCACAGAGGACTGACCCCGGTTTATGGGCCAACTTGGACAAACTTGGAGATTGTCCTCACTATTGTCAGACAGCCTCCAAATTCCAGTGTAAATGAAGTTTTTTTCATTGCAGACAACATGGGCATTCCTTACAGGGGGGGACAATGCCCCCTTTCAGCCTGGCTGGCTCTGAAATTTCACAGGTGAAGGGAGGAGCGGAAGGTATCTAATCCCTGACCGAACAGTCCGGGCCTGGAGAGAGCAGGGAAGGGGGCTGCCTGCCTCTGACCACCCTGCCAGCTGGCCCACAAGTGACAGAAACATGTCAGAAAAGAAAGGCCTGTGCCCCGTCAGCATTGCCTTGTGAAGCATAAATCAGCTTTCATGCTGACTACTCATGGTCAGACAGTACTGTGAACTCTCCAGAAGCATGTCGGTCATTGTTTGATGGTGGTGACTGAAGTTCATGTAATTTGCTTTGCAAAAAAAAAAAGATATATTATTATTATTATTATTATTATTATTGATATTATTATTATTATTATTATTATTATATTAGAGATAACTGTATTAATACAACCAATTAACAATGAAGACCTTAAAAGGGTTAAAAGCCAATGCTGAACTCTACAATGTGGGTGTACCTGAAATATGATGACCATTGAAATCAGGCAAATGTTTATTAGTGGGCTTCCGTGTTTAAGCATCCAGGGTTGAGCTCTACAAACAGACGCACTGCAATGTGCCTTGGGACAGTAGAGCAAGTCTGAGTTGTTTGCCAGTAACAAACATTAATTTGGGTAAGGATGGGGGGGGGGCGGCTAGAGATCAGTGTAACAGGCCTGTCTGCAGTAAAAGTGCTTTCTGGATCAACACAAGCATAGACACCACATTCCTCGAGCTGTAATTTATATGACAGCTCTAAAACAAGCCTGCTGTCCTTGCTGTAGGCGAAGAATTCTTAATCCCAAATGTTCAGAAACTGCAAGATTTTTATGTCTAAAAGAAAATAAATAAACAGATAAACAATCCCAAATTTCCTGTTTATTCTCTTTGGGAATGGATGCGTGCTTTTCCCATTTTCAGAAATTCCTAGCAAAGACATTTTTGTCTCATAAAACATAAAAGGGAAGCAAAAGCAACACAGCTTATTTTTTATACAGTTATTTTAAGATACTTCTAAACTTTTATAGCGAAAATCCTCTGAGAACATTCTTAAAGAAGTGAGTAAATAAATGTGGTCTTGTTTTGAACAGAATTTGGAGTTTTGTGGCTTTTGTAGCAAATATATGCATTTAAAATTCACAAAATGGCTTTCTTTTTGTGGAGAAACGAAACATATTTGTGACTCATATTGTACTTGCAAGCGTTTTTGTCCAATTAAAGTCACTCTATAATGACAACGTCTCTTCCTGTAATAATAACTACTTTTGATCAATAGCAAGTTTAAATCATAGTTCAAGTGTGATGCAATTTAATTGGATTTAACTGAAGTAAAAAGTACTGGAATGTTATTGTAGACAGAGTGTGTGATTAAAGTTAGCAAAATGGCGGAAGTTAGGAAACTGCTTACACTTTAAATCACACTGACAGCGAGGCTGATACCACTGCTTCCCTTTGCTGTCTTCCTCTCTCTAAAAGTGAAAGGAAAGATTTCATCAGAAGTTATTTTCCAGAGGAAGGAAGCCACTTACTAAGATGTCATTGGGTACAAGCATTGATCAAGAAAACCGAGAAGATATGTGTCATCATTTTAAACCACCACCCCCAGATCTTTCTCTCGCCTTCTCTCTTGTCTGTCTCTGACTTTCTCTTTAACAGGCCTTCAGCACCTGCCAATGTCCGAACAGCATGCCGTCGACACATAGTGCTTCTACTTTGGGGGTGATTTGGGTCTCACTCGGGTTGTAATTAAGACAGAGGAAACAATGCGCCAGTGGAGTGGATTAGAGTTATCACTCCTTTAATTAGTCCCAGGACAACAGAAAACCAGGTCCATATGATGGTGATATCAGCGCAAGCCAGATTCCTGAGCAATGTGCTATGCAGATGTGAGCTCAATACAATGGAAGCAAGCTAGCCTGGGTTTCTTTAAACATTCTGTTTTGTCATGCTTTGCTCTGGTTTTGATATTTTATCATGACAAAAGACACTGAGGCTTGTGACGGAATATGAACCAGACAGCAGATGTACATAATATCAGTGCTTCAGTGTTTTCAGACAGTGACTTTGCTCCAGTGTTTTAAGTGGCTGTTTTCCAGTGTTTACAGACAGTGACTGTTATCCTGTGATTTCAGATAGCACCTGTGTGCCAGTGATCTCAGGTTATTTCAGACAGTAAGCTACCTTTACTGCAGTGTTTCCAGACAATGTCTGTTGTCCAGTGATTTCAAACTGTGACTCTTCTGCATTGTTTTCAGACAGTGACTGTTTTCCAGAGATTTCACAGTATGTGTACTCAAGAGTTTTAAGATACTGACTGTTCTCCAATGATTGCAGATAGTGCCTGTGCTCCAGTGATTTCAGACAGTGACTGTGCTTCAGTTGTTTTTTTCCAGTGATTTGAGATTGCACTTGTGCTTCAATGATTTCAGGCAGAACACTCTTTTACTCCAGTGTGTAACTGTGACTTTTTATCCAGTGATTTCAGACAGTGATTTTTCTGTACAACGATTCCAGATAGTGACTGATATCCGGTGCCTTTGCTCCAGTGATTTCAGACGGTGCTGTGCTCCAATAATTTCAGGTGATTTAAGACAATACAGTGTTTTCATACAATGCCTGTGGTCCAGTGATTTGAGACAATAACTTTTTTATAGCTATAATATTACTGTGTTTTCCAGTGATTTGAGATGGCACTCAAGTGGTTAGTGACTGATTTCCAAGTGATTGCAGAGGGTACCTGTGCCCAGTGATTTCGGATTGTGGTGTAATTTCAGCCAATGCAGTGTTTTCAGACAACTCCAGTGATTTGAGACAGTAACTGTGATTTTAGAGAGTGACTATGAAATCTGTGAATTCAGACAGTGACTATGCTCTAGTTTTTCTTCAGATAGACACCATGTTCTAGTGATTTCTCATGGCACTTGTGCCCTAGAGATTTCAAACAGTTTGTGTACACCAGGGATTTCTAACAGCATCTTTACTCCAGTGTTTTCAGACAATGCCTATACTCAAAAAGGAACAGTGCTCCAGTGATTTCAGATGGTATTTCAGTAAATAAATGTGTTCTACTGAATATTTTCCTTGTTTGCTTTAACATTATGAGAATTTCTGGACTTAAACAATTTTGCCAATGCGAATGACATCATGGGAAAGATCCTGGGGAGCATTAAAGGGGTCATATGATGTTGCTAAAAAGATGAATGTATTTGGTGTAATGAAATGTGTTTATGCGGTTTAAGTTTCAAAAAACACATTATTTTCCACATACTGTACATTATTGTTTCTCCTCTATGCCCCGCCTTTCTGAAACGCGTTAATGTTAAGGGAAAAAAAGGTGATTGAAGAAACATTTTAGTTGATTCATGCTTTCATTTTATTCTTGCTCTCCATATTTTGCTTTTAACCATGGTTTTATACCATCAATTATGGAAGTTATAAGTTCTGTGGCATCATTCCCTTGATCACAGGAGCTTTGAACTGTGAGGTTTTGACCGAGTTTATCATAGAACTGTTTTGACAGGTCAGCCAGGCTTAAAACGAACCCTGCATCAACATGAAATATCAGATTAGATGCATTTGGGATGTTTTCAAAAAAGCCTCGTGCACACATTACTCTGTGTGTTAAATTGCTGACCTCATTCTCATGTTTCAACGTCCTCTTGTGGAAGATATGAGTTGAGTTTGTTAACAAGTGCTAAAAGGAATGTGAGGCAGGGCGCTCTATGCTTCAGAGAAAAATGGGAGATTCACAAATCAAACCATGTCGTTTGGGCTGGGAGGTACCCGGTGTTTTACTATTGCCATGAGGATTTTGCAGTGATTTTATGGTCATACTCAGAATGATCATAGACTAGAAGTGATGTATATAATTTAAATGAATTATTTAGACGGAAAGGCTAAATGAGGTTGAATTTCCACCCCAAATTATTGTTGGCCTTATTAGAGTTATAGGATTAGGCTGAATTATTAAAGTAAGGAATAGCATTCAATGCCAAACCCTTACTACAGCTAATTGCTATTGATACGTCATTTATTACTCAACTTAGTGCACTTTATAAAGTTTCAAGGTGACCACAATGTTCATGCATGCGGAGAACATGCTATTTTAGCTCTTGAGCCGCACTAATAAGAGATTTGCTGAGCAGTCTAGCTGTATATTTTCGTTTGATCTACGTTCCATGCACCTCGCCCAATGCATAGGCCCTACCAAGCAGAGCTGTCCCAGCCAGCAATTATCTCAGTGATGCTGCGCCCCACCCCGCAGAGCTGCGTGGACCACATGGCCATGAACACGTTCACCATAACCACTATAGCGGTCTCCTCCTTCACCCTAGCTGTGCCATCAGTGATCACTTTGATGTTGCACACATGATTTCTGTCTTTTTTCCTCTTGAAACGTCATCATTGCTGAGTAGGCAGACAACCTTGAAGTCCTTGATGTGGGCACCTGAGTAGGATTGAGAGATGTAAAAATCATGGAGTGGTCACAGACCGGTTGTAGGCCTATTTAAATTTCCAGACATAATTTAGCACTATTTTGGAAATGTAGGTCATGTAGCATTATGAATCATTGTTTTGGATCCTGTTCTTAGAGTGTGATCAGTTATATAGAGTCTTTAATGCTAATGCTAATGAAATTAGCTTCTCTGTTTCCTTTTTCCGAGATAAACATATTTTAGAAACATACTTTAGGTTAAACTAAGTTAGTTTGAGTTTCAGTATCAGCAACAGCATTCTGAAAGAAAAAGGCTCAATAGGACTGAACAGACAATTCAGGAAAACATGCTTTTTAGCATTTAGCTAAACTGTTCCTAGCTTAACCTAGCTTGTGTTTCATACTACATGCAGTGACTTATATGTATTATTTTACTGCAGTTAAAACATATAGCCATCATAAATGCATATACTGCACTGAGGAATAGCCTAAGGGTTTTTGAAGCATCTGCACAGTGTTAGAGCTTTTCCATTTGAAACTGACAAGCATAGACATGCTGGTGGTTCAAGTATCTGTCTTTTGAAAGATGAGGGTCTGCCTCCTTGCCTTTTAAACTGGCGTACTTGTTGTTAAAGCCCTTTAGTGATGAAAATGTCGGAAAGTTATTTTTTTCTGGGGCTACACCCCCTGTATTTGAAGCTGCTGGAACGTTGTGATTACTTCAATAGAGACATTTTCTTGCATGAGGGGTGTGTTTGGATGACGGATGTGAATATTATCTTTCCCCTTTTTGCTTTTTTTTAACTCTCTAAACCACTCATTAGCTTTACAGAGAGATGGAAATGTGAATGGTCAACTGGTTTGTATGCATATCACTTGTCTCCATATTTGAACATAAAATCATGCAAATACATTATTTCATATAAAACCAAGGCTTCATTTTAAGTTTGCTTTCCACAATCTTTTCTCTGAAGCAGTAAAAAATTAAATACATGATAAAGATTTTCCTTGCCTGTCAGCATGCAATGGACTTTAACATTTTGTTGAGAAAATGTCTGCCAAGACATAATTATAAAACTGCATATGGGTTGTACCAGCATAACGTCTCAGGTTACTTGTGTAACCATGGTTCCCTGAGGGGACCGAGACACTGCGTCCATAGTTCCTCTATGATTGATCATATAAAAAATGAAAATCCTCATTATATCCGACATCCCCATGGACACTAATTACTGATTACAACATCCAACGTAAATATGTGGTTACCTACAGAAGTGTGCATTGATAGTCTGCCTTGTAAAATGGTCTTGAGTGGGAAGCTTAGCCTTTGTGCATCAGGTGTGGTATTATGTTTATTGTGATATGTATTTAGTTGTTGCCTGCTGATGTTGATGTATAAAACAAATTTATGACAGTTTACACAAAACAATGATCATTCGTATTCATATCATGAGATATAAGGTTTTAATGTTAATTTATATTTAATTGATTAAATATGTAATTATAATTACATAAATAATTATGAATTATATAATAATATATAAATATATTTAAATTTAATTTATTATTTTACATTTAATTAATTAACATATGCAGTTCAGAGTATTTAGCCTTATATACCAAAACAGTAATTCTAAGAAAATAATGTAAAACAAATAGAAAATATAATATATGGTATAAGTATATGCTGTATAATGCATTAAGTTATGTACTGAAACAACTACCATTTTTTTTAATGCTGGCACAATACTAGGGTGTTATAGGTGGTTACCAGAAAGTTGCTATATGATTTGGGCACTTCTAGGTGGTTACTAGAGTGTTCTGGATTCTTGCTATATAGGTGCACTCTCAAAAAGGATGTGTTCGTTTTTAACTAATTTTTTGTGATGACTATTTTAACACGTTTGTGTCATTTTGTACATAATTGACACAAATTGTGTAAATATAACACATTACTGTGTAGAAATAACACATTGGTTGAGTTAAAAGTAACAAAAAATGTGTTGTCCTTAACTAGACACAGGGGTGTGTTAAGAAACAACACAGGTTGTGTTGTTTTTATCACATCCTTTTTAAGAGTGTGCTATATACGGTACTAGTCTAGTCGAGAAACAACAACAACAACAAAACTAAATCTTAATGATATTCAGTAGTCAGTTGAGAATATTTTCCTCAAAAAAATTTTTTTTTCCACAGTAGAAAGTAAGTCTGATATTAGAAATGATATGGCTAAAGACAAAAGAAAGACAGTAAGTTTTACAGGTTTGGAGGGTGAGTTTATGGGTGAGTTTATGATGACAGAATGTCCATTTTTGGGTGAGATATCCATTTAATGGGAAGTTGTGGCCTAATGGTTAGAGAGTTGGACTCGTAACCCAAAATAACCTCACAGTTATTACTAAAGTTTCTCCTAACTTATGGGGTTTGTTGCAACTGTCCACTTGTCTCTAAATATGGCTTTGATTCCTGCTGCATAAATATAGGGGCTGCTGATCACAAATTATAGAATACTAATATTAACACTAATTCATTTTCATTGGTTTTGAAACTGACACAGGCCAAAGCCTGCTAATATTACACTGCACCTGCAGGAACTATACTCTCAGTGGTTAAACGTCTGACTGTGTTTGGCAGTGTACTAAATCAAGCAGTTGGCTGGGGCTGGAAGTGGCCAGCAGCGGGTGGAGCATGACTGGGACAGGGCAGAGATCAGGCTGCTGGGAGAGGAAGAGAGAGGAGGGGGAGGCAGTGCAGGTCTGAACAGAGCCGAGATTAGCAATGCAGTTAGACCTAACGCGGGACTTAGTTTGTCATGGGTGACAGCGCTGAGGTCACTAATGTCAAATAGCAAGTCAGCTCTTTTAAAGTGAAAGACGGGACTTCTGTTCCTACGGTCATCCACCATATTGAATGTTATGATTTCTTGTGTAAATTTTACTATGAGTGATCCAGCCCTGCTAAAGTTCAGTAATTAAACAATCACATGTTTTAATTCTATCTTTGCAATAGATTTGTCTTTACATAAGCATTTGTGATTAAGGAACTCTTGGCGTGCAATCGCAGGAACAGTTCTAGAGAGGGATAGTAATTTAAGATACCGTGATTACAGCCACCCAGTGATCAGTGTGTGAGATTTGGTTTTATTTTAGTATCTCTAAGAGAGGAAAGATGTCATTACAGTGTTGTCTTCACTTCCTTCATCCTGAACGCAAGACATATTTTATATACATATTATATCTAAAATGCTTTGTTGTCTGCAGCTACCACAGATTTAAGCTTTGTTTCACCACCAAGAATGTTTTTGAACTTACCAGTTCTAGTCTTTAGACATGGTTTTGCACTTACAGTGGAAACCATTATAATTTTTCATAATTTGATAAAAGAAGAAAAATTTTCAAGAACAATTTTTGTCTGTATACCCTGTTGAAAAATCCAGAATATTCTGGTTAGGTATGTTTTGAAGCATGGCTGCTGGTTTGAGCTGGTTTAAGCTGGTCATGAGCTGGTTTGAGCTGGTCCTAAGCTGGTCCTGAGCAGGAGCTAGTTGCTAAGGACCAGCACATGGCCAGCTAAGAATCAGCTTAAACCAGCTCATGACCAGCTAAGGACCAGCTTAAACCAGCTCATGACCAGCTAAGGACCAGCTTAAACCAGCTCAAACCAGCAGCTATGCTTTAAAACATACCTAACCCGCATATGCTGTTTTTTTTCAACAGGGTTTCAAAATTGGCAGTAGGTTCTCTAGAAATTTCAGAAGATTCTTGATGTTGTATTTCAGGTTATTCAGATCAGCGTGTTTGTAAAGACCAAGAACATAGATGGGTTTCTAAAGAACTAAAAGGTTTTTGGTGGAACTACTTTAGAAAAGGTTCTTCTATGGCATTTTGGCTATAAAACCTGCTAGAAACTGCTTAAACTAGCCTAACCTGGTTTGCTGTTCTTAGCTGGTTTATTTTGGTCTTACTGTTCTTTAAAGGTGGTTTTCAGCTGATTAAGTTGGTGTTTAGCTGGATGGCCAGCTGGTCTCCCAGCCTGACCTATACCCAAAGCTAAGATGTACCCAAAACTCATCTAAGACCTGTTAAATGTTGAATGCATACGAGGCGTAGAAGAGTTTTCAGTTTCAGTTTTCAGATGTTTCTCCTAAAGTTTCTCAGGATATATTTAAAGTAAACCCAAGTGGGAAGATTGTAGACACACAAAAGTATTGATCTATAAGAGGAATGTTGGGCGTATAGACCAGATTATTAGGTTTTTAGAAGAATTTGATAAGAAATATTTGATTCAAAGTTTGATCTCTGACTTTTGATTGCAGACTTTGATGTCTTGACCAGTCTGAGCACAGTTTGAGACTTTGTTGAGGTCTCTTCTGAAATTTTAGAAAAGATACATGTGATACATCTGTTTTTGTTCCTCAAAAAAAAAAAAATCTGAGAAGCAGGAGACTTGCTCTCCATTGCTAAGAACAACTGAGACATTAAAGAGATCTCTTTCGTGATGTTTCTTATGGGTTTTTCTTGGAATCACTAACAAGCAACTGCTCAGTAACATCAGCAGGTTGGAACCATGTGCATCATTGCCTCTGTATCAGAGGCTGGGCAAATATCCCCTGGTGTGTCGGAGTGCTTTGTTGAATCAGTCTGGAGTTCCTGATGTGTTTGATCAGATGTTTCCTGTATCAGTGAGCTGTTGTTTTACCCTCCAGATGCTGCCAAAATGTTCAGTCAAGCTACGTTTATCGAGAATGGAAATATAATTAGCTGTTGGAGCAGTCAGATAAATTCAGAGTTGTTGTGTTATGCATGGGGAGGAGGGTGGCAGACTCCACCTATGTGTTTTTAGCCGTGTTAAAGAATGACGTTTACCAATAATGCTGCAGATATAGAGAAGGCATTTACTGTAGACCTGAATGGGGATTAAAAAAGACTTCAGGGTTTTGATTCATTAATAAATGTGACCCTGGACCACAAAACCAGTCTTAAGTCGCTGGGGTATATTTGTAGCAATAGCCAAAAATACATTGTATGGGTCAAAATTATAGATTTTTCTTTTATGCCAAAAATCATTAGGACATTAAGTAAAGATCATGTTCCATGAAGATATTTTGTAAATTTCGTACTGTAAATATATCAAAACTTAATTTTTGATTAGTAATGTGCATTGCTAAGAACTTCATTTGGACAACTTTAAAGGCGATTTTCTCAATGTTTTAGTTTTTTTGCACCCTCAGATTCCAGATTTTCAAATAGCTGTATCTCGGCCAAATATTGTCCTATCCTAACAAATCATACATCAATGGAAAGCTTATTTATTCAGCTTTCAGATGATGTATAAATCTCAATTTCGAAAAAATTACCCTTATGACTGGTTTTGTGGTCCAGGTTAACAAATGTCTTCAGGCAATGAGCTTTACGAGCCAGTCTCCCACATCATTTGACTTCTTAATCAATTAGCTGTAATTATATTAAGCAAACAGCAGACTTAATGCGGCGTTCTATTCAGATGATTAGGTTACTGCATTTGACAGCATCAGAGAGCATGAAATAATTGGCACAACCATGCCAACCG
Source organism: Sinocyclocheilus rhinocerous (assembly GCF_001515625.1). Taxonomy (NCBI): domain Eukaryota; kingdom Metazoa; phylum Chordata; class Actinopteri; order Cypriniformes; family Cyprinidae; genus Sinocyclocheilus; species Sinocyclocheilus rhinocerous. The sequence continues at coordinate 203,343 of NW_015643932.1, forward strand.
AACATCATGCCCATTGGCGGAGTTTGAGTTTTTGGTATGTGGCAGCAAATGAGAACGGACTGGATTAGATGCAACATCCAGAAACTGAATAAAGCCTTTATCAAAAAGAAAACTGATGGAAGATAGTATGAAATGAATTAATCATAATATCTTTATTTAGCTAAAGCAATGATAGCCTGTTTTGGTTTGGTTTGGCCATGTGTGCGGCACCCGATGAAGCTCTGCTACACTGTAGATCATTCCAGATTCTTGTATAACCAGTATAGAAATCACCTTGGGCAAATAAAAAGACATCACCCTGAGGATGGAAAATGTATAAGGGCATACTGTATGTGTATATATAGCTGGGTTTGTTGATTGAACAAGTTCAGACAGAAATTTCTGGGTATGAATATGCACAGAACTATAATCTTATATCTTTTTTATTCAATAATTCTATCATCTATCTATCTATCTATCTATCTATCTATCTATCTATCTATCTATCATCTATCTGTCTGTCTGTCTGTCTGTCTGTCAGTTTATTGTCTGTCTATCTATCTATCTATCTATCTGCCTGTCTGTCTGTCTGTCTGTCTGTCAGTTTATTGTTTATCTATCTGTCTGTCAGTTTATCTATCTATCTATCTATCTATCTATCTGTCTGTCTGTCTGTCTGTCTGTCAGTTTATTGGTTATCTATCTGTCTGTCAGTTTATCTATCTATCTATCTATCTATCTGTCTGTCTGTCTGTCTGTCTATCTATCTATCTATCAAACATACATGATGATTGAGTGGTTCTGTAGGTTTTGGCTCAGTGGTTTGTGTATATGAGGCGCTTCTTCATTTGTAAGGGCTGAAGAGGAATGTGATGTTTACATTGAGCTGCGAGAGTGTTGAAACATACTGAAGATATAAGACTCTCCCATGCAGTAATTGTCATCCTTAATCTTTATTTTTTTGTTATGCCAAAATAATGTTGATAAATTTCCAGGCCTAGTTAATCCTTGTAGAACTTGACTACACTTTAAAATACACTTATAAATATAATGCATTACATTTTTATATTTCATGTTTAAAGTAACACGTTAAGTTAAACATGTCATATTTAATTCAAGTTACATTAAAGCCTGTCCATTCCCACAAATGTTTACGATCATGGCAGGAGTATTTAATAACCTTTAAGTGTTTTTTCAAAGAAACAACTCAAATTATTAATGTTGGGATTTTATGTTATGTTAGGCTACTTGCGAAGACTTCCCAAGAAATGTAAATGCATTTCCACAACCCTGAGCCAGATGGGTAGACAATGTGTGGTCCCCCTAAATGTTTACTGTGGAAGTTCTTTAAATAAGCGGTCAGTGACAGCCACACTTTTATCTGTTTGGCTAAATAAAACATAAAGTTTTTAGGAGCACTCAAGGGCCTTTGTATGTTTGAGTTATATACTTGTTAAACTTTATGGGATATATTTCTAAAGTGTGTGAGTAAGCAATGGAGAGAGTGACAGCAGGGAGAAGACGAGGTTGATGGACTGTGGCCTTATTAAAGTCAGCAATGGGAGAGTAAATGATCTGATCTTTCATATGATGTCTTTTCTGACCTGTTCTAGAGAGAGATGCCAAGGCCTTGGCTCCCTGATGCTGGCAGATCATATTGATGCCAAGATCGTTTTTCATGTTCTAAAAGGCCTGACGAATGGATCTTTCATGGACTTGTCCATATTGGCTACTTTCGGGGGTTGTGAATACCATCCTGCAGTGCCAGACCACCCATCAACTTTCCCTGGGACCTCATGTCCTGAGACACTGGGTGCTTCCTGCTCACCTCACCCTTCCTGTGGTCCATCTGGGATCATTTGGTTTGACCTTCAACAACTGATTCACTGACCTTTTTACAGTTTTCACTCGCCATACGTCCTTGGTGCTCCTCAAAGATCCAGGAGTGTTGCAGCAGTCACAGCTATATAAGAACCGGTGCGGTTCACCATCGCTGAAACCAAACTGCTTTTTAAATATAGTGGGTTTATGTGTCATAGCATATGTTCTTCATGTGGTTTTAGAAGATTGCTAGTGCATAGCTTTTTGTGGACCTGATACAAAAGTAAGTTGTGCGGCATTCAGAATTGAATTGAGAATGATACATTTCAATTATGAATTTGAAGCATCAAATAAGATGCAGAATGCAGTTGAATGAAACTCAAAGAAATTCATATGGATTTTAATTTGCTTCTGTTGTCCTCATTTGTAAGTCATTTTGGATAAAAGTGTCTGCTAAATGACTAAATGTAAATTGTTTAGAGCAAATACACATTTATACAAAAAATCAACCTACACTCTTAAAAATAAAAGTGCTTCATGATGACATAGAAGAACCTTTTTTGTCTAAATGGTTCCATAAATAACCTTTAAGATCTGAAGAACCTTTCTGTTTCACAAAAGGTTCTTTGTGGAGAAAGAAGGTTCTTCAGATTATAAAAAGGTAAGAAAGAGATGGTTCTTTAAAGAACCTTTGACTGAATGGTTCTTTGTGGAACTAAAAATGGTTCTTCTATAGGGGCTTTCGCACCGGAGGAACCTTTTGTAGTTCCTAGAACTATTGGCGGAAGTACCCGCTTTTTGGCATGTTTGCACCGCAGGAACTAGGAACGGTTTTAGATAGGAACTCCGTTTGGAGGACCTAAATTAGCTCCTACTTCAGAGTAGGGTCTAAAACAGTTCGATAGGAACTACCAGTGACGTAAGTGTACGCTGATTGGCCAAACGCAAATTTTTCAAATTCCAAAATCAATAAATTGAAAAAAAAAGCCAGTTCAAAAATTCAGAATTTTGCTCAAACATTAATTTTAGTTTTTTGTTTTTTAATAAATTATTAATTATTAATTATAATTAATTATTATATAATCATTAATTTACTTAAGTTCCATAGTTACAGAAGTCTAAGTTCACTTTTTAACCTCACCAACCCACCTCAACAGTTTATTTAAAAAAGTAGATACGACCAAAAATAAGGTCCTTGTGTGACCACCATTGAATCTAGGGTAATATTCTATATTAGTAGAAGTAATAAACTTGATGCTTCCTTAAGTATAAAATGCTTGCCCAGACAAGATGGCATTCCTAAGTAAGACTGAATGAACTACTGTGAGATTTTACATCTACAACCCTGCTTTGAATAACTCTGAGGGCCCTGGGGTGAGTTTCCAACCACTGCTAAACATGAGGAAAGACCCATTAACGCTTGTAATGTAGTATGTTTGTGATCAAGGGTGTAAGAACGGTTTGAAATGTGGGGGTATATTTATAGAGATTTGCTGCCACCCAGTTTGTGATCCACTTTGTTAGGTGTTAGACTGAAATTTGACCTCTAGAGCAATGAAAAATAAACTAAAGGCTTTTGAACATGGTTTAGTTTGCACTTAAACCAGGATGTGAGACTTACATATAGCCTACATTATATAAATCAGCAATAGTCAGCAATCTATGTATATGGTTTCTTAAACTTCCAACACAAGCTTTTAAATGCTTAATAACATCACAACAAAGGTCTAGGCATTTATGAACCTCTGCCCAAAGTTATTTCAAGCTTGTGTAGGCTGATTATGTCTATTTATTCAAATAAAGTTAGCAGCAGTGCCCCGTTTGGCTTCCACCATGCACAAAGTGGTCATTACAGATGTAGACGCTCTTAAAATGGAAGCGATATTTAACCAGTATTCATTCTGGTACCCACCATGGTAGACCACAGTGAAAATAACCGGCTTACAATCCCAGAATGACAGTCCTGCCACTGTCTAGAAATTTTTACCTCAGAGAGTCTTCTCAAACGTACAATTTGAGTAGCCTATTTTCGATTGTTTCTCATGTTTAAGTTCACTCCCCAGGTTGAGGGAATGTGTTCTGTGGGAGTTCTTTGTTGAACACAGAGCACAGGTTGTATGTTGAGTGACTGAGCTCTTGGTGCGCTCTGGCCCTGAGCTGAGACAGAAAGAGCCCTTTATACTGCCTCCGGCTCTGTGTGTTTAGACCCTGGTGGACAGAAGCTAGTGGCTGGTTAGTGTGTGCCTGTGAAAAGTTCTTCCCTTACAATTCCACTTAAGGTCAAATACTCATGCTGAAGGGAAACTTAAACTAGTCATATCTAAATTGCCACTGTAGGCTATCAGTACAGTGAAGCAGTCATCGTCCAGTTGACAAAAGCAGCTTGGTAATTTCCCACTCTTTTAGCAGATGGGTTCAAAAGTAATTTTATTTCTCCTTTAAATCTGTATAAAAATATAGGATTTTGAAGAATTTAAAATAGAGTTATAGTCAAATGGACAAAATGTAATTGCCTGAACTCACCATGTAATTTGTAATTATTCTTTGGATTTACTATAAATTTGTATTTATTACTTATAATTTCATTTTAGCACTTAAACTAAACAAAAACTTGAAACTTGCCAACTAGCTGAAATAAAATGCTGTTTTATATTTTATTGCATAATTATTTATAACAATAATTTTATAATGTTTATATTTATTTTGCATAATAATGAAAATGTTTTTGTATATGGTGTTTGTTTTAGTTTTAATTAACAATACAAGTTGGTTCAGAGGTCACCCATGAACAGCCCTGAAACTGAACTATTTTGCTATTGTGAAGAGATGTAAGGACTGAGCCTAGTCGTGTATCAAATTCATGCAAACACGCTAAAAAAGTGTTCTTTTAACGATCTTGTTCAAAGCATGCATAACTACATCAGCTCACTTGACAGGAATCTGTATTGTAAATGAAAACTTGTTCTGCACACAACTTAACATGTTCTTGGCAATGAGGATACTTTTTATGTTTTTATTTATTAATTTATGGAATTATGATAGCGATTATCAACCAGAGTGCTGCATGATAAATATGTATATGTCATCGTCCAGTTGACAAAAGCAGCTTGGTAATTTCCCACTCTTTTAGAAGATGGGTTCAAAAGTAATTTTATTTCTCCTTTAAATCTGTATAAAAATATAGGATTTTGAAGAATTTAAAATAGAGTTATAGTCAAATGGACAAAATGTAATTGCCTGAACTCACCATGTAATTTGTAATTATTGTGAAATTTTCATATTTATATATATATATATATATATATATATGTGTGTGTGTGTGTGTGTGTGTGTGTGTGTGTGTGTGTCTTTATAAATATACACAGTGAAGAGATGTAAGGACTGAGCCTAGTCGTGTATCAAATTCATGCAAACACGCTAAAAAAGTGTTCTTTTAACGATCTTGTTCAAAGCATGCATAACTACATCAGCTCACTTGACAGGAATCTGTATTGTAAATGAAAACTTGTTCTGCACACAACTTACATGTTCTTGGCAATGAGGATCACTTTTTATGTTTTTATTTATTAATTTATGGAATTATGATAGCGATTATCAACCAGAGTGCTGCATGATAAATATGTATATGAATGCTAATTTGTTATATCAGAGGCATGTAACTGTGAGAATGTGTTTTGACCTTTGATCTCTGACAGCATCCATCAGCAGAGAGAAAGGTGAGTGACAATTACTGTAAAGAATTTAGAAATCCACTGCATCATAATCAGTAAGAGTAAAAATATTAATCACTTGCATGCAGCACTAGTCATTCACACTACAGATTTTTATAAAGTATAAATATTGTCATCTTTTAGGAGTTGGTAAATCATTTGGTCACCAAATCAAACCTTGTAATCATGATCACAGGCATTGCTGCATGCACATAATCTTATCTTAATATCTGAAGATCTACTGCATGTTTCTGCAGACAGTTCACTGAGTGCTGTTCCAACTTGCCCTTAGGTGATGACATAATGCTTTTTTATTATGATGATGATGATGAATTATCTCTGATTTTGTGTGAATCATCTTATTGATTTTGCATTTTAGTGCATGCAAATGCCACAGTCATTTTTTTTTTCATTTCACCTTTATTCATTGATTCATTTAATCATTCAATCATTCATTACTGTATTCGTAAAGAAGAGATGTGACTTTGGCGTGCTAACAAAAATGGAGCTAACAAGATGATTTCTGGCATGAATCATGAGCTGGTTACTCACCAATTGTTCTCAGAGCTGATTGTTAATTTTATTCATACAGTGTTCTAGAAGCAAAGCTGATAAACGAATCAGTTTATATGATCCATTACATAATGTTGAACAATTCCATTTCAAGCTAACATGGCATTCAGTATTAACATGGCAAATTTGAATCTGAAATAGACAGACACTATTTGAAATGATCATGGGATCTTTATTGACCACATCTAACAGAGAAATTTCCTAGAGATGCCAAAAACAAAACATTTTCCAAAAACCGAAAGGATGGTGCATATTACAAAAAGTAAACAATAATTTTATTCATAGTTGTGTTTGTTTAATTCTGATTTTTAGTCATTGTGATTAATTAACTTCGCTGCCTTTACATTCCAGAGAGTGGGGGCAGGGGCGGACTGGGACAAAAATTCAGCCCTGGCGCTGTAGCCACACCGGCCCACATTACCACACCGACACAGCCCAACCCATGGACACACGCATTCACTACTTACATTTGTGTACAGATGGTGAAATAATATAAGCAGTACCATATATGTAACAGATATTTAAACATTTAATGTATGTGTCTGGCAAACAAATTATTATAACCATAGAGAAATCGTGCAAGCGATAAAAACCTGTCCTATGCGCTGTTGGCCCATAAAAACAATTTTATTTATATATATTTAGAAAAAATCTGACCGGCCCACATTAAACAAAATGGTCCGGCCCCACTGGAATTTGCCAGAATTGCCAGATGGCCAATCCGCCCCTGAGTGGGGGGATCAAACTGAGAAACCTGAAGGCCTGTCGGTCTTCTGTCAGTCAATCTTAGCCCCTCCCACTCAACCTCCACATGCACTCCTGAAGAATAAACATCTGCAAAACATAAGGTGTTTTCGTGTTGTATTACTTTCTTGTCTTTTACGTTTTCTCCTGCTTACTGACATTCAAAATTTTGTAATTCTAAGTAGGTTCTACGCAAAGTTAACGCAAATTTAAAAACTCACTGATGGAATCATCCGGAAACATCATTACACAGCTTTCTGGAATACTTGATTCTGATTGGTCATTCGCTGCAATAAGCGGTCAAATATTTCTGAATGATGGCCGTTGTCCTGGGAAACGCGGTATAACTGATCGCTCATCCAGAAAACCATGTTCGTGTCCAGTTTTTCGGTCATTTTTGCAAAACAAACCCCTTAAAAATGATGTACAACTGACCAAATCGCCAATTTGGAGATTATACTGTATTCATATATATATATATATATATATATATATTTTTCCTGTAATCCAGGGTCTGGGTCCAGCCCTCTTGACGGTGAGGCGATCGAGCGCTCCGCGTCTCATTTTGATTAAAGCCCGAATCCCTTCAGTCTGAAGGCTGGGCGCAAGGAAAGGACGATCGAAGGGGGCCCGGCGAGACAAAATACCCTTCACCTATGGCTGTTTAGAGCAGATCGGGCACATTTGGGATTGTAGAAGGGACATCATTTTCAAATAAGCAGAGGTCGCCCCGGGTTTTGTGCACATTTGTGGGCGCCCGACCATGGAGAGGCCAAGGTGGTACCCAATGTGGAAAACGAAAAGGTGGCTTTTGGATTCCACTATTTTCAAATTCATCACAGTTTCCCTCGTCCTGGTTCTGCAGGCTCCAAATGTCAGAGCAGGTAAGGAAAGATAGACTTCCGAACTTTTGATGAAGTTGTAGGGACTGTCAGATAGGCGATGCGTATTTGCGCCTGCGAATTTTTACGCGTTTTGATTTAGACAGGTGATCGCAGATCTGCATCCCGTATATGTGTGTATGTGCTGCAAGATACAATATTACAAGTGCCCAAGAAGTCAAAAAACATTGTAATATTAAAATGAAGAAGAGTCTGCGGAGTTCGTTAAAATAAACCCACTAGTTCCCCAAAAGAGCATTCAATACATTTAATAATGCAAATTTTTTTATGCACATATAACAGATAAAGATAAATCAGACTTTACATATCTACAGTATGTGCATAACAAAACTAGACTTTGGATCATGATCACAGTGTTAAACAAAAATTGTCTGATCCTATACTTTGAAGCAGTTAGTAGTGAAAGTATCTACCTATTTACCAACAAGCAGTCTTTGCGCATGACTTGGTTTGTTCACCCATCTGTCCATTTAATTTGCATATTCCTAATCTTTTATTTAAAAAGACATGCAATTTTATTTTGTTTCTGCATATTTTCTACTCTAATAAACTCTATGGGAGGGTGGAGAGGTGGAATGTGTTAAGAGAGTGTCATGGAGAGACACTTTAGGATTTACTTTGGGGAAAAAAAGCTCTTTGTTTGAACCTGTGGTCCATTAGGTGTGTGTGGACACGGTTAGCAGGGTGGAATTCCTCAGGGTTTTACATCCATGCCTTACATTTAGGGAAAGAAAATGAAAAAAGTATCTACTTGAATGGTGTGATTCTAGGGATGAGATTGTGAGCCTAATTGTGTGTATTCAAAGAGAGCTAAATTTTGATTGTCAGTAACTGATATACTAATGTATGCTCACAAGACTTACGTGTTCTGGCCACATTTGCGTGATTTTTCTGTTTTAAATTATAAAATCATTAATTATGACAGGAATTTGATTTATAGTAAATGAGACCTGGGAGGTCCAATTTACAATGGGCGTGACTGATCGACTGATCATAAGTGTAACAAGTCATTTGATTATGAATACATACATATGTATAGTTTTTTTATTATTATTTACATATCCTATAGTCTTTTTAGCATGTTTGAGTCAAAGTGCTTTAGCACCTCAATTTCCACTGGGTAAGGAATTAGCATAGATCACAGTGGGTTACAGTCAAAATCACCCTTTCGCCATTCAACCCTAGTTCCACCGAAGCCCAAGTGGCTTTTGCAATACTGTGACTCCCATGTCTCCCAGTCTTCACGAGTTTCCCAGTGGGAATGTTTCTTTACTAAGTGCCTTCCCGTTATTTGATGACTGTCCTCTCTGCTCATCCCTATTATTTTGGAGGCTTCAAAGGGCCCGGAGCCACCCAGGGGCCCCAGCCTGGCCTTATGATAGGTCTCGCTCACCCTTACAGGAACAAAGGTCCTTACAAAATTAAATTAGGCATTTATGTTGTTCGGAAATGACAGATGTAAATAAGATAATAGATTGCCGTTGTTCTCATTTGCCACATTTCCTAAGGCTGCTTGAATATGACCAAAATGTGTGAGCGATCCGAGCTTAATAATCCTCTTTTGTCTATCAAAGCTGATAATGAATCTTAAAATGTATTAATCTCATTTGACTTCTGAAGCTGCACGTTACATCCCTTGCGGTTTGTAGCTTGTGAAGGCATTTCTGTCGGGTGCCCTCTTGAGCTGGCAGTGTACCGACATGTTTTCTCAGCCCCTCAGGCTGAGGAACCTCAGATGTGCATTCCTTCAGACAATGCACACATTTCAGAAATCTTTGCTTACTTTTATATTAGATTTTGCCGACCAGGTCTCAAGAACATTTGGGCTACATTCACGAGTCATGCTTTTGTGACGAAACTCAATGCATGTTTGTTGGCTAGAAATGTGGTTCAGTCTGTTTTTTCAAACATTTTGATGTTACATAATTGCATGCAGTTCATCCAATAAAAAGTTCCAGAACAATCTATCATCATTGGCTTAATCTCATGTTGTTCAAAACCTGTGACTTTTTTGGTTTCGTGGAACACAAAAGAAGATATTTATATTATGGGTGAAAGTTCAAGCTGTTCTTTTCCATACAATAAAAGTGGTGTTCCGTGTGCATAAACTTAGTCTCTATGTTAAGACTGTGTCTTAAGAACTAGACGCTATCAGGTCCTCATCCACTTTCATTCTGCTTCCTTAAGCGCTCCACGCAAGAAAGAAAGGGTTTGGAACAACATGAGTGAGACTAAATGTAACAAATTGTTTATTTTTGGCTGAACTGTCCCTTTAATACTGGAATATGAGGTGAACTGAACAGTATTCTTGGGAAGCAGATGGTTGAAAGGCTTTATTGTTCTTTGATGTTTCTCTACAGTCGTGAAAGGGGGGGAAAGACATGGGGAAAATTTTTTTTGCAAAAAAATTCTGTCAGTGAGGTTGCCTCTCAGAGAGCCTGTGGCATAATGCAGTCTTGTTCAAGCGGCACGCATGTGTCAAAGAGGGGAGAGTGAGAGGAGAAGGGGGAGAGAGAGAGATAGAGATTCTGACTGAATTCATTATTAGAGTCTCAAGGAGCAGCAGGTAAAAGGGTCCCCAGTTTTTTTCCATTTAATATCACCCTAAAAAACGAAATTCGAAAAATATTCTAAATGTATTTCTCTGGAACCTATGAAAACGTATCCATCTGGACATCTGTTATTTTAACTCTACATTTGTGTCGTCCTGTTACCATAACAGTGACTTTCTTAATGAAATGATTTATGCAAATTATAGAACTTCCTGTAGAAAAAGCCCCTCCCACTTTTGGGTGTTCCGTAGAATCAGATGATAGCAGGTTTATGATCTTGATGATGTGCTACTCTCTCTCTCTCTCTCTCTCTCAGTTAGTACCTCCTTCCACATTCACACTCAATGTCTAATCAACCTTCTCTCCCACACACACAAACACACACACCAGTCTGTCTAAATCAAAAAAAGAATGACAGTGAAAAAGATCAGCGTGTGTATTTGCACAGAAATCTGGTTAAAATCACACCAGGTCATCAGCTGCGCTCTCCTAATGACGGCACATTCTCAGTTGGTTTCTGAAGGATTTAGGAGTATTGACATTTTTCTTTGGCACTTGCATGGCAAAAGGTCAGACTCGGGCTGCAGCACCACATCTGGAATATATGAGGCCTGAGGTTATGGAGAACGTCTCCAGAAGATCCCTCAAAACAACTCTCCTTCTCAGCTCTGTCATTGTATTGGATGAGTTTGAGGTTTTCCTTTTGTCTAGCTTGTATGTTCAGCGTAAAGCTCGGACTGAGTCTCTCAGATATAGTGGGGAATCTTTTCATTCAGCACAAAGAACCGGCAGAAGAATGGTTTGTCGGCTTTGCTTTTTAGAGCTTTAAATGGGGTGGTAAATGTTTTCTCCACAGCGCCTCAGCGTCTTTATTACAGCATTTTAGACCTCCCTCGGATGAGCCCAGCCTTTTGTGACGTAGCAGCCCTTTATTTTTGGCGGTTTGAGTGTTCAGTTTTATGTGGTAGATGCCAAAGATTCACTCAAGTCCCAGAAGACACATATGGCACTGTTGGTAGACTCTGGATAACACCCAACGGCCAAACATGTGCCATACATTCGCAATGAATCGCACTTAATGGTGCTTTCTAAGGTTTTGAGTTCTTGGGTGATCCGGGGTGAACAGTGTTTGTCTTTCATCTTGCTTCGTTAACCATAATGAAACCGTTTGTTCAAGTTTACTTAACCCAGCTGTTGCTGAAGTATCATCCAAAGAGTTGAAGGGGGAATCGGGTATTTTACAAGGGTCTAATCTCATAGGAATGAAGACCAATGATGTGAGTTTTGTCGCATAGCCAAGTAAAACAGATTGAATTTCAAATATTGGCTTCTTTTTTGTGGTTGTGGGTCATACAATAATGTCAAATGTGATACTCTCTATCTGGTCATAGGTTGGTTAATTTGACTGTGCATTTTTCATTAAACTTACCGTCCACAACCTATTATAGGAATAACCAATTAGAGAAACTTAATTTAGGTAATCGTTAACTGAAATATAACCAGCAAAATCTTAATTATTTATTTAAAAGTATTATTATAAAAAGAAACTTGTCATTCTGTTCAAGTCAAAATCATGAAAACACATTTCTCAATTTCTCTAGTTCAGTATTTTTTAAAAAGCATTTAGAAGTATTATTATAAAAAGAGACTTGTGTCATTCTGTTGAAGTTTGTTAAAATTATGAAAACACACTAGTTCAGTAATTAAAAAAATTATTTAAACGTATTATTATAAAAAAAGGTTATCTGCTAAACATTGAATGCATTTCTATTTATTTGTTAACATTTTTATGTATATTTTCTACCCCATACAGCAGAACCTGTGGATGTCCTAAAAGTATTAGAATTTCCCACTGTCCCAGAAGGACTACAGAAAACTTCAGGATTTTGCACAAACCGAAGAGCATCACAGCCGGACACGGCCTACAAAATAGGCAAGAATGCCCAGATCAGTGCCCCAACCAAGCAGCTTTTCCCAGGTAAGCTGAACCCCATGAGCATGTCTCCATATCCTGCCTACGTTTAAATGCGCCCTATGTTGTGCTTGCCAAGGCTTTTGACAGCAGATGCCATCCCTGATTGTGCAGGGCCATGTTTCACTCAGACGCTTGTATTGTTAAGCGGCAGGAGAACTTGGCTGAAATCTCTTGACCACAGCATGGCTTGTCTGCTTAGTTGCATAAGAAATGAACAGAAATTTTTAAAGCGATAGTTCACTCAAAAATGGAAATTCTGTCATCATTTACACAGCCTCATGTCATTCCAAATTGCGTTCTTACTTTCGTGCAACACAAAAGAAGATGTTTTGCAGAATGTCCAAGCTGCTCTTTTATGTACAAATAAAAATTAATCAATGAACCCCAATAAAAATACCCCATGCAAATTGTGTACCATATTCTAAGTCCTCTGAGTTTTTATGATAGGTTTGAGATGCATTATGTAATCGGAATGAGGTTTTAAAGTTGGAGATGTTTCTTTATATGGTGGAAAACAGATGCATGTTTATTACTTTTTAATATCTGTTCAGCCTATACAATGCCATAAATCTGGTGTTTATTATCAAGTTTCTTGCATCACCCCTTTTTAGCTGGATATTAAACGTCTGATAAATTACAATGTTTTTCTCATTTTGTGCCATTAATGGCCTTTTTAAAAAATTAAATAATGCATATTCACTAACAAAGTAACTAATTAAAGAACTGCATGAATTAAACTGCTTTATTATAGCCAGAAAATGCTTTACAGATTACAAAGGAATTTGTTTAAATGTAATTTTAAAAATAAAAAAGTACATAAATAAATCACTTGTCAAGCTGACAAATAAATAGAAAGATTTAACTGTTTAATTCATGTTTAAAAATTTAGTTAAATTAGTATTTATTTATTTTTGTAATAATCAATTCATTCCTTTATTTTGTTTTTAAGTGGCACTCATAGTCCTCCATTATGTTTCTAGTTTCAACATTGCAATTAGCTGTTTGGATGGACTTCAAAAACCCAATGAACCCTTCAGTGAGCTTGTTTTCTGTCTGTGCTGTTTTCTAGATGGTGTGTTCCCTGAAGACTTTTCCATCCTAACCACCATCAAGCCCAAAGCTGGAATCCAGTCCTTCCTTTTGTCCATCTACAACGAGAAAGGCGTCCAGCAACTAGGCGTGGAGGTGGGCCGCTCACCTGTCTTCCTGTACGAGGATCAGACAGGCAAGCCTGCCCCCGAGGATTACCCGCTGTTCCGCTCCCTCAACCTGGCCGACGGAAAGTAAGTCACAAAGCACGAAGCTGAATGTACAGCAGCCTTTTTTAGGCTGTTTAGATCCATCCTCAGAGACAGAGACTGAGACTGACTCCAGACAGGGTCAGACAGGGGTCAGTCATCAGCAGGAAGTCATTTGTTGCCAGGCTGGAGTTTTACACTGTAGTCCTGAGCGATCATATGTGGAGGAAGATATTTCTGTTTTAGAGTCATTTCGGTTGACGAGAGTTAACAAGTAGACAAATCAGAATTTCAGGTGTCTGTTGAAGCATTAGTTATGTGTGGTTTCTTCTCTGAGGCGAGCCAGAGGAGATCTCATTGTGACTCTGGATTGATGGAGTGAAGCAGACAGGACCGTAGGTGATCTGACCTCGGCAGTGATCTTTCGGGGTACTGTTATTTTAGAAATATGGGGCAGATGCATGACCTCAGAAATTAATCTCTTGGATAACATCATCAGGAAGCTCTTACCAACATTAAGATATATTTATGGAAGCCTGTTCCTGTCTCAAAGTTAAAAAAAAAAAAATGTGAGAAATTTTAAATAAGACAAAAGGTCACATTGTGCAATATAAAGCTACAAGTCATAAAGTCACAGTTATGAAATAAAAAGTCACATGAGATATAGAGTTACAGTTGTGAGAAATAAAGACACAATTATAAGATAAAAGTCACATTATGAGATACAGAGTCAATTGTAATAAAGTCACAATTATAAGATAAATTCACATTGTGAGGTATAAAGTCACAGTTTTGAGGAATAAAGTCACATTTACAAGATAAAAAGTCACATTGCGAAATATAAATTCACATTTATAGAAAAGGACATATTGTGAGATAAAGACACTGTTGTGAGAAATAAATTCGCAATTACAAGAGAAAAAGTCGATATAATCAAATGTTAAATATAAAATCACAGTTGCTAGATATAAAGTAACATTCCTGAGATAAAAAAAAATCACATTATGATATATAAAGTCAAATTTTCGAGAAATACAGTCACAATTATGACACAAAAGTCACATTATAAGATACAGTGTAACAGTTGTGAGACATAGTCACAATTACAAGAAAAAGTCACATAGAGAGACAGTCGAGTTTTTGATAAATAAATTAACAATTATGAGATGAAAAGTCACATTGTGAAATATAGTCACAGTTAGTCACAATTATGAGAAAGAAATGCACCTGAGATATATAGCTAAAGTCAAAATTGTGAGTAATAAAGTCACAATTACAAGATAAAAGTCACATTATGAGAAATAAAGTAACAATTACGAGATAAAAGGTCACATCGCAATATATAAAGTCACAGCTGCAAGAAATAGTCACAATTACGCTATTACGTTTTTTAAGGTCTAAGATGGAAACATGCTTCCTTAAAAAATAGTGGTTGTATTAAAATGTGCATTAAACATTTCAAATGCTCTTTATTGTCCTGACATCCATTTAAACTTAATTTGATATCCTCAAACGCTAAAAGTATTTGACCGCAATGGACATGCTTTGTCTTATTAGGGTTTAAAAGGATTTATTGGTATCAGTTCAGTGGGGTGTTTTGCTGTAAAAACAGCAATATTTCCATGAGGGATTATAGTGCTTATGTTGATTATAGTGCTGATGAGGGTTTCAGGTTAAATGCACCTTAATTGGGCTAATTCTGTCATTCCAGTCCTCTCATGCAGGAAAAATTACGGTTAAAAGTGGCTTTTAAAAATCATTTGTACAGCTAAAAAGATTAGCTATCACCATTTTAATATAACTGCAATATGCTTTTGTGGTTTATCTTCCTCAGAGACATACAATTACAGTTGGTCATGATGGAAATGTGATCTTGTATAAAGAATCTGAAAAACATTTGTGTTAAATGTCATTATAATCAGAAAGTGCTACAATGTGTTGTCAGCATAATTCATGAAAATGACACCGTCACACATCTATCAATCATTCACGTAATCGCTCTTAACTATGTAAATTGTATTCTGTTAGCAGCTAAATTATCCAGAAATGTTGGTCTCCAGACACAGTAAAGCTTGTCTCGGTTCAAGTTTGCCAAGTACTTTAAAGACACGAGCCAGAATAAAGGTTTTTCTTTCTAATGAAGTGGATTATGGGAAATTGATCACCCTTGTGGGTGCCATTGATACGCCTTTGAAATCTCGCTGTGGCTTCTTACCGCAAACCTGTCCAACAGTTTCCCTCCGCAGCTGTTTTGTGTTTTGACTCTACAGTTCAGTTTCTCAGCCGTACCTTCCTGACACACACTTTTTACAATGTTCACGGTGTCTGTCATGCTGAATAACTCACAGGGGGGATTTGGTCTAGAGTTTAATGAGTTTAATCCAGTGTTAAATTCTCGCTGTGGCTTCTTACCGCAAACCTGTCCAACAGTTTCCCTCCGCAGCTCAGTGTTTTGACTCTACAGTTCAGTTTCTCAGCCGTACCTTCCTGACACACACTTTTTACAATGTTCACGGTGTCTGTCATGCTGAATAACTCACAGGGGGGATTTGGTCTAGAGTTTAATGAGTTTAATCCAGTGTTAAACAAGGCCAAAATTTGAAGGCTGGAATGTGGTCCACTCAGGAATTTTATATCTCAAGAATGAAGGCAAATTGTCTAAGGTTTTAAAGTAAGGCACGTCTCACGTGTGGAGACCTTTAACCATTTGCTGGGATTGTAATTACCTACTCTTCCTGTTCATCGCAGGTGGCATCGTGTAGGCATCAGTGTTGAGAAGAAGACCGTGACCATCATTGTCGACTGCAAGAAGAAGCTCACAAAGCCCTTGGGCAGGAGTGACCATGCTGGAATTGACACCAATGGTATAACCGTTTTTGGAACCAGGATCCTGGATGAGGAAGCGTTTGAGGTAAAGCTGTATTCATTGCATTAATGCACTACACTGGTGTCGGCCTGATGGTGTGATCAAGTATAAATTGACGTGTATTTAATGTGTCTAACATTATTAGAACAACATCTGTTCATTTGAGAACTGGAGAGCAAACTAGAGCTAAATTTATAATTAAGCTCCGGGGTATCCACATGCTTTTTTCAGCCCATTTAATGACAAATAAAACTAGTATGGGGGAGAAATAAACAGCCCTGTAAATACAAAAAGAGGTCCTGCTGAGAAGTTTTGGATTGCGAATAAGATACGGTATTTCCTTTTGTCCATCTAGTAGATTAAATGGCCTTACATGCATGCATACATCATATCTAAAATATTTAACCCTCAGAAACTCACTTCAGTGAAATTTCAACACAATCGGTTAAAGTGATAGTGAAAAATGAAAACATAATTTAGTCCTATCATTTAACCCTCATGTTGTTACAAGCCTGTATGACTTTTTTCTGTGGAACACAAAAGAAGATATTTTGAAGAATGTTGGTAACCGGTTTCGGTTGCCATTGACGTCCATTGACGTCCATTGTATTTTTTGTTTTTTTTATTTTTAAGTCAATGGGAACTGAAACAGTTTGGTCAGCATTCTTCAAAATATCTTATTTTATGTTCATGCACAGAACAAAGAATGACATTCGGGTGAGTAAATGATGGCAGAATTTAAATTTTTGTGTGGACTATCCTTTTAAATACCTATTTTATTCACTTGTATCATGGCAACAGTGTCCCAGCTGTCTTAGCTGGTTTAAACTGGTCAAGCTGGTCGTCCAGCCTGATCGAGCTGGTGTTCAGCTGGTTTTAGCTGGCTAGTCAGCTGGTCTCCCAGCCTGACCAGCTAAAACCAGCGTGACCAGCTAAAGAAGTTGTCAAACCCCCTCTAAAACCAGCCTGCTAAACCAGCTATGACCAGGCTGGAAGACCAGCTAAAACCAGCCAACCAGGTGTCTGTTTCCCAAAAGCATTGTTAGCTATTTATGATCGCTAATTCCACTGAACTCTATTGGTAATGACGGAACTTGCGACCATAGTTGCTTTTGGGAAACACGCCCCAGCTTAGGTTGGTTTCATTTTGTTTTTTGTTTTTTTTCAGCATCAGGAATAGATCTACATATTGAGCATCCCAGCTTGCTAAAGTCATGCTAAATGTGGTGACTGCCTGTTTAAATTTGCAGTTTTGAAATTTGCAAGTGGCCTAATTTCAAAGACTCTGCAATTTCATGGGTTTCTGAGGGCTAAACAACTGTATAGTTCAAACTAGAGTTTGTGGGATGCTATGTAGGCCTTTACATTGTTTGGCTCAAGCTAGCTATTTGCCTTAGCATCCCATTCGTTATTGTCTTTTATAGCTCCATGAGAAAGATCTCTATGGAAACCTGTCGTAAGCATCTTTTTATGTAACATTATGGTATGTGGAGTCTTTGTTCACTTTAGCCTAATGTGGCCTTTGTTGTAAATTTCCACTTTAGCAATACATGCACTTTCATGTAAGTTGTTTTAAAGACTATGAGAATAAATGTAACTTCTCCACATATTAAAGATGCAAAATTCTTTAGATTTGACTAATATCGGAGATCATTTCCATAATGGCAGAGGTGAAAATTTGTCCCTCTGGACATAAGCTTGCTTTGTATAAGACAGACAAGCCTTGTGTCACTGTTTACCTTTAAGTGGTCGGGTTTTCCCTCGCTTCCTATTATGAAGGCTTCTTTCACCTTGTAATTAAAGCTACTCAAAGCCAGAGGAGTCCTGTTCATGCACAGATTGCTCAGCCGAGGCTTTCATTCAACATGGTTAATGTTGTAAATTCTGTACAGTACAACTAGTATGTGTATCATCGTAAAAGAAGAACCTGAGTATGTTTATTTGGTGGTTTAAGGTATTGAAAAGTGTGGATAATTGAGCAAAATATGGATAATTTGACCAGCACAAATCCATTTTATTTCCCCCCAAAAAAAACTTAGAAAACACGTACTTTCTTTGCCAAGCGCTTTGCACTGTATGAAAACCGAAGGGGTGGCATATTTATGTCAGACATGAACTAGGCCAAGTATTAATTAGCAGACACTAATTAATTACAGGTTTAAAGGAGAGTCAGCAGCCCTGCCATCATCTTGATTAGAGCAGAAAATGACTAATTAATGGAAACTATAAAAATATTTTCACAGTCATGACTGTGTGTTATGATACTCTATGACATATATAAATAGATTTGCTTAGCAACTTCTTCCTGCACTTTTCAACACCTCTGTTTGACTGTTTTTGGTGCAAAAGTGTAGCTTGTGTCTGTTAGGTAACTGCTGTTTCACAGTGTTATGTGTGCGTTTGTTCTCTTAAAAGTCACAATTGAAGCAGTGTGGAATGTGCAGGGTCAAAATGAGTTAAAGCTGTAAATAATTTAGTACAATGGGCCGATTGACAGGTGATATTGAAATGCTTTGCTTCTTGGTAAGGAGGAGGGCTTGGGTGTGTGTTTACCCATGTGGTGGAGAACGAACTTAGTGGGGGATGGGAATGATGTCTTATTGCCCCATATTGTTGCTGAAATTGCTTTAATGCAAGTACTTTTATCGTAACATTTAATTGACCCTTACACTTTTTTTGGGCTGCTGTGAACCTGTTTTTTTCTGAAGATGATGACTGGGATCATACATTAAAAGTTTCCCTTTGTATATGCCTATAGGATCTCAAAATTAAAGCAGCACTATGTAACTTTTGGCGCTCTAGCAGTTAATAAACAGAACTGCACACATCCCGCGGAAGAACATTCCAACCAGAGCTACTTCTCTAAGTTTATTTCTATGGTGCTTCACGCAGGTATGTGTTACTCCGCAGCGGTGATGACCCGACCAGGCTACAATAGTCCAAATATAAGTACTTATTATAAGTGTACCGTAGTGATTCGGAATAAGACAAAAACGCGGTTTGGAAGATGAATTCATGATGTACTCGCTCATTATATACATTTAGCAAATTTTGAACTCAGAAAAAGTTACATAGTGTTTGCTTTAAAACAAACTAATAAGTTGTAGGAATTACATTTTTTGCATGTGTGGGGCTTGATAGATATTAAATATTGAGTTTTGAAGTTGATATATGTGACCCTGGACCACAAAACCAGTCTTAAGTCGCTGGGGTATATTTGTAGCAATAGCCAAAAATACATTGTATGGGTCAAAATTAATGATTTTTCTTTTATGCCAAAAATCATTAGGATATTAAGTAAAGATCATGTTCCATGAAGATATTTTGTAAATTTCCTACTGTAAATATATTAAAACTTAATTTTTGATTAGTAATATGCATTACTGAGAACTTCATTTGGACAACTTTAAAGGTGATTTTCTCAATATTTCGATTTTTTTTTGCACCCTCAGATTCCAGATTTTCAAATAGTTGTATCTCGGCCAAATATTGTCCTATCCTAACAAACCATACATCAATGGAAATCTTATTTATTCAACTTTCAGAAGGTGTATAAACCTCAATTTCGAAAAATTGACCCTTATGACTGGTTTTGTGGTCCAGGGTCACATATTAGTTGTCAAAATTAACTATGAATTTGGGCCAAATTATCTATCTGAAACATTTTCTCTTTGTTGATGATTTGGCATTTTTTTGTGTTGTTTTACCATGTGAATTACTAACCAGTTCATAGTTAATTTAACAACTAATATGCCAACTTTAATACTCAATATTTAATATCTATGGAGCTCCACACGTGCCAAAAAAAAAAGAAGATAATGTGGCCGTGAATTAATAAATAATTCCCACAACTTATTAGTTTGTTTTAATCATAACCATGATTTAACTAAAATGAGGAAACACATAAACAAAACATAGTCAGGAATGAATAAATTGTAGAAATCAATTCTTACTTTGTGGCCATAAAATCTATTTTTTATTTCACAATTCATGTGTGGGGCTCTGTATATCTGCAACTTCTTCTTTGTTTTTTGCAATATAATATTTACAGTAGATTTATTGGGCTTTTGGACATAAAAGCAGTCAAATGTTAAGAAGATTGTCAAAATGTAATTTACAAATGGTCACATACATTTTACCTGACAGTTTCATCCAAGACAGTTGGGGTTGGGCATACCTCTCATAGCTTTTCTATATATATATATATATATATATATATAAATGTGGTGTAAAAATACACACACGCAGACACACACATGCCCTTAACAAGTCCAAGCCTGCTGTTTTTTGGGTTTTTTCGGGGTTGCCTTGCTGCTAAAGTCTCTCTCTCTCTTTGTAACAGTGCCAAGGAAAGACCTCAGGTTCCAACACATCCCCCAGTTCTACTCGTGGACTGTACTGTAAAAGTCATGGTTGTTCCTCGTAACAGACCCAGGTCACCCTGAATCCCCCCAGCATTTGAACAGAAAGATCTGGATCTGATAATTACAGCCCATAAAAGACATGTGGCCTAAAAATGCACAAATGTAATCACTTAAATCAAAACCCCATACAGTAAATTATGTCTTTTATCATCCAGTTGTTGATCATAATGCAGAATGAATGTATACTATTGACACAACAATGGCGAGAAACAGATTTCACTCATTTGGAAGAAAGACCATGCATGTGTTTTATATGTGTTTAACGTGTTGTTGACCAGAAGGTTTTATGTATTGTTGCCTAAGCATTGTTAGGCAGGCAGCATTTTATATGAGAGGAAGCTTCCTGTGTGGGTTTCTATTACCAGGTGTTTCATGATGAAACACGTTTTATTTACCTGCTTATAATACAGCAATTTCCTGAACCATCTGACCTTGCGTTCCTCGTTGTGAAAGTGGTTTGTTGTTTTGTTGCCTTGCAATTCCAAAATTGCATGTATTTCCTGCAGTACAAGAGTGGTATTTTTATTATGTTTTGACTAACCAGGATAAGATGGGTTTGTTATTTTTTCATGCAGATAATATATTACATATATGTGTCTCTGTACTAATAACAGAGGTATTTTTTGGCACATGTATCTCATGTATCTTCCTGTCATTCGTCCCCTCAGGGTGACATCCAGCAACTGCTGATTGTGGCCGACCCTAAAGCAGCTTACGACTACTGTGAACACTACAGCCCAGACTGTGACGTCCCCCACAAGGACACACTGCAAGCACAGGAGCCCGGAGAGGAGGTTAGTATAGACCTTTTGCACTGACCAGCAGAGGAAATGGTCTTTCCTGCAGTATCCAGTAGACCAAAGGTTTCTGGAAGTCTGGCACGCTGATGATACTTTTGACACTACCAGTCGAACAATTGGACACACAGACTCAAACTTCATTGTTGTTTTCCACGGGTTAGAATAATATACAAGTCATCAAAACTATGAAATAACACTCAAGTACATGAATTATGTAGTGGGCAAAAAATGTTACAAATCAAAACTGCATTTTAAATTAAAATCATACTTTAGTGCATTATTATTATTATTATTATCATTGAATACAGAAAAAACAATAACATTGTGAAATTGTATTACAATTCAAAATAACTGTTTTCTATTTGAATACTTTATAAAATATAATCCTGTGATGCAAAGCTGAATTTTCAGCATCATTACTCCAGTCTTCAGTGTCACATAGTGCATTATTATTATTATTATTATCATTATTATTATTATTGTACATTTTTTGGACAAAGTATGGAAAAGTAAAATTTTATCATATATTTTGAGTATTATTATTTTATATAAGAAATAAAAGAAGCAACACATCACAGTCAGAAATGGTCACTGAAAAAAAATCTCTCATGCTACAAAGATAATAGATATATGTACTGTATTACATAATATAATATCATATAATTTACACTATCGTTCAAACATTTGGGGTTGGAAAGATTTATATATATATATATATATATATATACAGTGGGTACGGAAAGTATTCAGACCCCCTTAAATTTTTCACTCTTTGTTATATTGCAGCCTTTTCAGCATCATTACTCCAGTCTTCAGTGTCACATGATCCTTCAGAAATCATTCTAAAATGCTGATTTGGTGCTCAAGAAACATTTCTTATTATCAGTGTTGAAAACAGTTGTGCTGCTTAATATTTTTTTGAGGAAACCTGGATTTTTCAGGATTCTTTGATGATTAGAAAGTTCAAAAGAACAGTATTTATTTGAAATAGATCTTTTCTGTCGCTTTTGATCAATTTGTGAATAAAAGTAATAATTTCTTCCAAAAAAACAAAAAAACAATTACTGACTGAAATGTTTGAACGGTAGTGTCCATAAAAACATAACAGGTCAAAAGTAAGCCACACCTTGACACTTCTGACCTCTGTGATGACTCCTGTAAACACAGACACCACGTGCAAGTAATTTTAACCCATTATATCCTGCCGAAACAGGGAGAGGGTCGTTTCCTGTATCGGAGAAATCAATAACCCTCTTTCTCGCATTTTGACTCACATAAATTACCCTCGGCCTGGCTGAACGGTGTCCTACTGAACGCTGACTGATCACCAGTCATGGAAGAGGGCCAAATCATCAGCGCAGTGGCTGTTTTATGAGATCTTATGCTGTATTAGGATTAACATATACTTGTGTTTGATGGATGAAGCCCTGGAGAGCCAGGCTCAGTGGCTTTATCGGCCTTCCTGCTGCCCTTACTTTCAGTGAAGGAATAGAAACAGAAAAACTGCTACATAAACTTTAGCAAAAACCATTCATACTTTCATTAAAATGTGTCATAATTGATGAATGCGTATAAACTGACATTAAATGGCCGACTCGAACACTTTTTATTAATATTAACCTAATTCTAATATTAATATTAACTTAATATTCTAAACTTAACACTTAACATCTATACAATGTATGATGCCAATTATACATTTTGGATGTACAGTACCTTTTTTTGTGTGTGTGTATAAAATCCCTCGTCCCAGGACAAGTTCCTACATGACACATTAAGTTTTATAGCTAATAAGACTTTGAAATGTGTTAGAAATAAGAAAATCAAATAGATGTGACTCTTTCTATAGATCTAAGCCTTTAATCAGCCTTTGCTTTAGAAGGCAGCTGGGGTTTTACACACAAATAAAGATGAGAAAGAAGAAAAAAGGGGGTTCAGTTAAGAAAGCAGCCAACATATGGCTGTTATCTCTGCTTCGGACATGCAGGGAGTTTTTATAGAGTTTTAAACACCCACCTGTATATCAGAATAAGTGCATCACATGTTATACATTAACGTAATTAATGCAGTATGTTCATACATGCTGAACTCACACAGTAGAGAGTAACAAACAAAAACAAAAAACAAACATTTTAGGTGTTTAGATTGTTTTGATCATGACGTTGCGCTCTAACATTGGATGCTTTAGTAAAAAATAATGATAATATGCTGTGTATGATAAACCTGTGTCTAATCATCTGCACTGTATAAAACCAGCTATACAGTAAATCTAACCATCAAAGTATGTAATACACCCAAGGGTAGATTACATTCTACATGACTTTTGTATGCTTTGCTAACCTCTCTCTCATCCTCTCCCTGTGTGCAGTACACAACTGCTGTTGATTACGGTGATTTATATGATTATTATGAGGGAGCGACCCCCACAGCGACAGATGAATATTCTGAGCCGCAGGTAAATGTAGGAAATATGTGATGTGTTTGTTATGTCAATCATGGGGTGGCCCCGCCCCTTTTCCTTGACCTGTATAAATAACATGGGCAAAAGTATGTGGTGTGGGCTTTGTCTGGGCCAGTCAATTTCTTCCACACCGTTGTCCTGTGATGTTAGCACTTTGGTACGCCCTATACCACTGAAAATGTTTGTTTAAGGAGATTATATGGCTGTATGCTAGATTTTAAGCACCTGTTAGCTTAAATAGCCAGGCCCATAAATTACTGTAGCAGTTCACATACTTTTGCCCACGTAGTATATGTTGTCTGTCCATGTTTGTAAACTCTATACACTGTTTAATAAAAAAAAAAAAAGATATTATGTGAACTTAATAGTCAAATGGTGGCCATTTTATCGAACGTGTGTTGCTTTAAGTTTGAGAATGACCGTTCTTTGAAGCAAGCCTGAAATCGCCTCAGTTATGGTATCAGAACAACATATTTGACTACTCAAATCTTCTCAATATCCACTTTTCTAATATCATGATAGATTTACACTACCTTTCAAAAAAATTTTTTACGTTTTTGAAAGTCTGTTGTGCTGCATTTGCATTTATTTGATCAAAAATACAGTAAAAACAGTAATACTGCAAAATGTTATTACATTTTAGAATAACTGTTACTTATTTTTGTATATTTTATAATGTAATTTATTCCTGTGATGGCAAAGCTGAATTTTCACCAGCCATTACTCCAGTCTTCAGTCACATGATCCTTTAGAATCCTTAGTATGTTCAACATAAGAAAGCAACTCATACAGGTTTGGAACGACATGAGGGTGAGTAAATGATGACAGAATTTTTTCATTTTTGGGTGAACTATCCCTTTAAGTCGCTGGGGTATATTTGTAGCAATAGCCAAAAATACATTGTATGGGTCAAAATTATAGATTTTTCTTTTATGCCAAAAATCATTAGGATATTAAGTAAAGATCATGTTCCATGAAGGTATTTTGTAAATTTCCTACTGTAAATATATTAAAACTTTTTGATTGGTAATATGCATTTGGACAACTTTAAAGGCGACTTTTTTTGCACCCTCAGATTCCAGATTTTCAGATGTGTATCTCGGCCAAATATTGTCCTATCCTAACAAACCATACATCAATGGAAAGCTTATTTATTCAGCTTTCATATGATGTATAAATCTCAATTTTGAAAAATTTATCCTTATGACTGGTTTTGTAGTCCAGGGTCACATTTTTTAAAATAAATAAATAAATAAAAACTAACCCCAAACTTTTGAAGGATAGTGTATACCAAGTTATTCTTAAGCTAAGTAAGCCATGTTTGAAAAAATGTGAACCTATTTATCTTCTAACACAGATATTTTGATGTGTTGTGTCTTTTTCCCTTCACCATAACCTTCTTCCAGAGAGTAAAACGTAGTGTCTCCATGAAAACGAAGAGGATGAGAAAGTCCCCTAAATCTTTTTCCAAACCCTATAAGTACCAGGAGCCAAAACAGGCTAAAAAGTTAGCACCTAAGAAGAAGAGATATGGATACCTGCCACCGCCAACAAGAAAAGCCATTCTAGGGGTAATAGTACAAGCGTAGCTCATGTCAGAACCCATCAAGATCTCTCTTTCGGTGAGGGAAACCTCTGATGCTAGTCTGAGCGTGCCGTCCGCCCCATTTCTCTAGGTGCCGTCCTCGTGGATCCAGCCTGTAACGCTTGTGGAACTGCTTGAACTGTGTTAATTCCTCCTTTCTTATCTTCTTCTTCTTCTTTTCTTCTCACTTTGAAACTGCTATAGCCTAACAATGTAGATGGGGAATACTATACAGACAGTGAACTTGACTACGGAACAGTAGATGCTTCCAAAACTCAGTCTTCTGTCGCAACCACTGGACCAAACCAGGTAATCATTTGATTATATATTATGATGGTAGGGCGAATAAAATGTGGGACAGAATGGGGAAAAATCCAGGAGCACGTATGACGAGGAAGTATTTGATTTGAAATGACAAAAACAAAACAATTCATGGCAATTGTTCTGTGTTTTTCGACTCTGGGACTGTCACCACAAGGGAACTGTTTTATCCAACAACATAAAGCTGATAAAACCGGCAAGTTCTAAATTTAGCCAATCCACTTCCTGTGATGTTTTCCAGTCTGAAACGTTGAACATGTTTTGAATATCAAGTAGATATTTCTCAGTGGATTGCCATGCAGCTGGTTTCTGTTCTGTCATTTCAGCTTTCTGTTGTGGATATCAATGATATTTAAGGCTGTATTTAAGAAAAAATCTGCAATTTATGGACGTTCAACCATCCGATCTAAATTTAAAGCAGTGAACTGATCAACCAGCTAAGTGAAAATTATATATGTTTGTCTTTTTGGCTTAAGTTTTGGAATTGGTTGCTTAAATGTTGACTGGTTGCCCATTTTCTAGCCCTAACTATCATTGAGAAGATAGCACGTCCCATTCCAAACAGTTCCCTCAGTAAGTGACCCAAATATGTGGACCTTTGAAAAAGAAACAAAAGATAATAGCATTCGTTCCTGGTGTATTCTGGTTGAAAAGTTCTGGCTCTAGTTATCAGAACTATATATTCAACAGAATTGAACTCTTTCACAGCCATATAGATGTATTTACAGGGTGGTTCTACAGTAAGTTTATGTTGGATATTAAAGACACATTATAAGTGTAGGTGTGTTTTTTCTCAAATTAAATGCAGTAAGAAATGTCTAAATGCCCCTTGTGCTAGATTTTCAGTATTGAAATAAAAACTGGTGTTCCTTGACAATTTTTTTATGGTTATGTACTAAAACATACCGTAAATCTTGACTGTTGTAATCAAATGCAGAGTCAGACTTTTACAATATGATCTGTTCCTGCATTTGATCACATCATTAATGCATTAGTGTGTGTATTTGTAATCATGGTAGTGTCATTTCAGACTTGTGTCATTTATTTCTGTCTTCTTTTTTTCACCTCTATACATAATTTAACTTTACCATTATGTTTATTGTGGAAAAAAGACAGGAATATCCCAAAGTCTATCATAGACTTATATGTGTGATTATTAAATATGTAAAAATAATGCCTTTTTTAATTATAAAGTTAACACTTTATTTGTCCCTCTGCAAATAACACACAAAAATTCCCCCGAAAATTTAACAGATTTAGAAATGTTTTACAGTAAGTGTTGAAATATACTTTTTAAAATCTCATTTGCGTGTATTTCTATGAGATCACATTATAAATGTGCATTACTGATTATATCGGTCCATTACTGTAACTTGTACAATGTTGTGATTTACTTAACCAGATTTAATTTGCGCCTTAAATTCTCATCTCACCATTTATCCAAATCCTCGAATCCAATTCAAATCAACTGATATATTTCCACTGAACGGGACTAAGAAGTGTTATCTTGTTGCTGCCCAAAAATTATATACTATTCTTAATAAATATTTCTCATTCAATTAATTTTGCTCCTGCTTTGCATTAGATACAGTAGTATTTGCTTTAACTGCTTAACTAACATCCATCTTCCCTCCGTTGCTCGAACTCCCTTCCCCTCCGCCCGGCCGCATTGCTTGGGTATAATAAGGCTGTGGAAGAGGAAGTTTTCGGTGACTATGTCACTGAGACGGCCCAGGCTGGTCTGGATCTGACTGCTGCCCCAGAAGCAGCGCTGCCCAGAGGCACCGCCGACCCCGTCGGAGTGGACGCGTATGACTTTAAGGAGTATGATCTTAAGGAATATGATGTGACTGGGCTTGACAAAAATCAATATGAGTATGGGGCGTACGATGAGTTTGGCAATGTGGCTCCAAATCCTACGTCCAATTATGAGGACAGTTTCGGGCCAGGGGTTGCCGCCGAAACCGACATCGCTGAAACAGAAGTGACGTCGGAC
The DNA here is from genome assembly GCF_001515625.1 of Sinocyclocheilus rhinocerous. Classification (NCBI taxonomy): domain Eukaryota; kingdom Metazoa; phylum Chordata; class Actinopteri; order Cypriniformes; family Cyprinidae; genus Sinocyclocheilus; species Sinocyclocheilus rhinocerous. The sequence goes on from NW_015643932.1 coordinate 231,290, forward strand.
GTAAGTATTGGCCCCCCAAATGAGGGTGTCATCCAGCACTCGGACTGTTGGATATGGGAATCTAGCATGCATTGTTGGCTTTGTAGTGCACTATTTTGCATGGGGTCCAATCATTTTTTCTGTTTGCTGTGTTGGTTTATACTAATCTGCACTGCACTTCTTCCTCTTGTCCGTATTGGTTTTCTCTCACTCACGTCTCTGTGTATGACAGATCATATAGATTCACAGATCACTTACATGCACACTCTCATACCAACTGTGGTTTGAACTCTCTGACTGTCAGCACCTTATTGCCCATATCGCCCTGGGATACGGCAATTACCCCATACCACAGACCCAGCTGTCTGTTCAGACACACCTTTCTCCACCTCCACCCCCTTAAGAAGCTCATACTTCCCCTCCGTCAAAAACTCCAGTACCTGTATCTTACAGCCCACATGAGCTAAGGTTTGACGGCATCAGATCCTGTCCGTTACATCGCTGGTTACACACTTCCCATCTTGTTAATCTCAGAGAGATTAACATTATGAATTTAGGGTCACACTTTAGTTTGGGGACCAATTCTCACTGTTAACTATGACTTTTGCCTCAATAAACTGCTAATTTAATTGTTAGCAATAGTTGTTAAGTTTAGGAATGGGGTTGAATTGAGGAATCTAACATTTGGTCATGCAGAATAATCATTAATGTGTGTTTTATAAGTTCTAATAAACAGCCAATATGCTAGTAATATGCATGCTAATATGCAACTAGTTAATAGTGAGAATTGGTCCTTAAAATAAAGTGTTACCAAATTTAGCATTTTTCCTTAAGCTTTCATATTCATGTGTATTTTCACACCTCATATACTCTGCACCAGCAATAACCCTAATGGTCTATCTATCTATCATCTATCTATCTATCTATCTATCTATCTATCTATCTGTCTATCTGTCTGTCTGTCTGTCTGTCTGTACTCTCTACGTTATCTATAGTTCTGTCGGTCTATCTATCATTTGTTGTGTCTAACCTCTGTTGTATGTTTGCAGTTGGGTGGTGGTGCTGCTCTGGGTCAGAAGGGAGAAAAAGGAGAACCTGCAGTGATTGAGCCGGTGAGTGAAAAGCGAATTCTGGGCATTCATCACCTTGGGAACAATACTGAGATTAGTTTATAAATATTCATTTAGTAATTTGATGCTGTAATCTTTTCTGGTCAGTTTGTTTTATTCTGGCTTTGTTGTGATTCGTAGGGAATGCTGATTGAAGGACCTGCTGGACCACCTGGACCTGCTGTAAGTTACCTGCATTTTTGTCTGCGTCAGTTGTAAAATGCAATATTCAACCAAAGTGTTCTAGCAATTTTTTTTAAAGTCTAAAATCTTTTGGTAATTGGGTCATCATCGTTGTGTTCCAGTTTGTGTGTTTATTCAATTTTCATTTTGTCTTCAGGGTCTTCCAGGCCCTCCAGGTTTACATGGCCCCCCTGGTTCAGCCGGAGATCCTGGTGACAGGGTAAAAATTTGTTCCAGTCTTTGACTCCAGGCTATGTTTACTTATGACGACCACAGGTATTTTCAGAGCATTAACAAGGTTTAGTTAAGGTTTAGGACTTGATCTTTCTTTTGTCATATTTAGTTTCACAGAAATTTAATTTGTCAAAAAATCAACAGTGATTAAGTGGGAAAAGAGACATGTCAAATGAAATCTGTGATGAACATAATGAGACACAGGCTAGGCTAGAGACAAACTTGTGTGCTAAGCAAGAAAGGCTTAGTAAACCCAGTCTGACTTTAGTAAACCGCAAGACCGCATGAAAATGTGTCAGTAAACAAAACATAATGCTGATTTATTCTGAACAGGGTCATGGCAGATTCCTGACCCTGAGGGCACATTTACACCCTCTCTGACACATTTAGTTTTCAGATGTGAAACCCTGAGTTGCTTTATTTAGAAACACAGATTAAAGCAAGTTAACGTTCCCAGATGATGAATTGCAGTAATTCACGTTACTTCAGAATGAGCAGTCATTGTTCAGTGGGCACATTTCTGATTAAACGCAGCACGTTACCCTCAATCTATTTCTGTATGCAAAATACACCCATTGCTCACAAAAAAACATCTTCTTCCTTAATGAGGATATAATTATCATTACAAATTCCCAAACCAACTCCAAAGTCTGTCTGGAGTTCTGATGTTAGGTTGTGTTGTGGATATTACATGTCTATGTATTCCACACTCTTTAACAGAACTGCACACACACAAGAATGCTAATGATGAAACTAAGTAAATTATTTGCATCAGAATATCATTCAGTTGTAGACCAATACAGTTCATTTTACAAGTGAAAATAAAGAAAAGACCATTTAAACAGAAGACTGTTAAAGCACAAATAGCAATGAAATGCATATCAACAAAATGTGGGATCTTGAGTACTTCCTGTTAATGGTTTTATCAAACTAAGACCTGTACACTTCAGGATGGCATGTAATATTGTTTATTAGTGTTATTTAACATAACCTGCCGAGCTATTATTGTAGCAAAAAATGAAACAGTGTGATAATTTGCTGTGATTGGACTTGGTGGAGACAACAGGGATCCATCTGGACAGGCATATGAAGTGTTGTTTAGATAAAAGTATTTGTTACACAGTGATATCCCCCTGTGCTCATGAGCTAGAAAATGAATACAATCAGTATCTTAAAAATAGACAACTTCACTAAAGGTTAATGGAAGTGAGAGGGCCTCTCTATTTTCTGTTCGATCCCCCTCCCTTTCTCATTCCTGTCTTGGCATTCTCTTACCTGTGTGTTGTCAAGTCGAGAAGTGTCAAATTACTGATATATCCCGTCTCTCTTTCTCTCCCACTCTTCCTGCTTCCTCAGGGTCCTTCCGGCCGTGCTGGTCTTCCCGGAGCGGATGGCTTGCCAGGCCCCCCTGGTACTATGCTGATGCTGCCAGTAAGACCCCTAAATCCACCAAAAATCTTTGCAGATCTGTCCAGCCTATTTTGCACATCAGTTTCATGCTTGTATTCAGCAATAATGCATACATGAAAACAACTACAACAAACTTGCTTAGAATATATGATTGTGCAGTAGCTTGAAAAGTATTAAAAACAAATTAAATATCCCTTTGGTGCGTTTGCATATGTAAGTTGAAAATCAAGGAAATATATGATGATATAAAAAAAAACTAAATATAATGACTACATTCTTTACTTAGACTTCGTTGTTGTGAAGTAGTTAGAGGTTTGGAAAAACATCTAAATCCTAATTACATATTCGTAATGCTGCATTTCATATAGTTTTTACAGTATAGTAAATTATAATATGAAGGGTAACACATACTGATACATAAATGAAAATAATGACTGCATACTTTACTTCTTTAAAGCTTTATTCTTTAGTACTTTGCAAATGTATTGAAAATCTAAATCTTAATTAAAGATTCCAAATGTAGCATTTCATAGTTGTTTAATGTAGTATTTTAATATATTTTTGGTGTATTTTAGAATAAAGTGTTATACCTAATAAGAATACATGCCTGAAAATAATGACTGCATACTTCACTTCTTTAGAGCATATTGTTGTTTAGCATTTTTCAAAAGTACTGAAAATCCTAACTAAATATTCAGAATGTCGCTTTTTGTGTTTGATTCACTTGATATTTATAGTAAAGTATACTATAGAATGAAGTATTATGCATAATGATAATAAATAAATGAAAATATCTAGTAATTTATAGTATAAATAAAGTATAAATTTAGTCGTTTTTGAAAGGATTGAAACGGATCTAAATCATTATGAAATATTTAGAATATTTCATTTTGTATTTGAGTAACTATAATATAATATAGTATGGTATGTTATAATGATACATACAGTATATGAAAATAATGACTGCATACTTCACTTCTTTAGAGCATATTGTTTAGTAAATTGCTAAAGTATTTGCTTTTCATTTGATTACCTAATAATATTTACAATATAGCATAATATAGTATTTAGTGTTTTATGTAATGACGCTATAAAATGAAAATAATGATTGCATATTTCACTTCTTTACAGCATATTGTGTAGGAGTATTGAAAACCACCTTAATCCTAATTAAATGTTCATAATATGCTTTTCAGATTTGATTTACTTAGTATTTCCAGTATAGTACAGTATAAAGTGTTATATGACTGCAAGCTTCCCTTCGTTAGAGCATATTGTTGTTTAGTAGTTTTCAAAAAATTTTTAAATACTATCTAATTCCTAATTAAATATTCAAAATATTGCTTTTTGTTTTGGATTGACTCAATATTTATAGTGTTGGATTTGAAGTGTTTTTCTAAATGAAAATGATAATAATGAATACTCTGTTCATGTTTGACAGTTCCGGTTTGGCGGTGATGGGGAAAAGGGTCCAGTGGTGTCGGCTCAGGAGGCCCAGGCTCAGGCCATTCTCTCTCAGGCCAGGGTGAGTATGAAAAGCTTCACCCAGCTGTTTGCTGAGGGGGAGGTGGGGGACTCTTGACTGTTTGTAGGGAAGAGGTGGGGTGGTAGGTCACAGGGTGGGGAGGGGATTTGCTCCGGCCTTGTTTGCACTAAAACAAGAGTGAAACGGAGCAGCACAGGCTGCTTTGACTCATGCGGAGAGACTAGTTAAAAATATTAGCAAGGTTCACGACCCGCAGGATGGCGACCCGACAGGTGCTGCAGATTAGTGCTCAGATCTGTCCTTGACAAATGCAGGCACCGCCCCTCCTCCTCTGGCTGAGGGGAGTAGATGTCTGACAATTCTTGTATATGTTTGATGATATTTTGGTGATTTTGATTCTTTGGTTTGTTTTCGCAGCTCGCCATGAGAGGTACATCAGGTCCAATGGGTCTCACTGGACGATCTGGCCCAGTGGTGAGTTTCAGTGACCCCATGACCTCTGCAAAAGTCCCACCCAATCAGCTTTCCAATCAGAGTTTTACTAACTGAAAATCAGAGCAATGCAATTTAATGCAGTGATTCAAATTTCATCGCTATTAATATGCAAAACACCATCACTGTCCTGTATATTTTATATATGTAAAATATTTTGAACATCTCAAATCATCCCAACAAATGTCCTCTATGAGAAGACACATATTGGGCTCCAAAATGTCTCTAATGGGTAGAGAGGCAAGGTTGCGGTTGTCTTGGTTAACTAAGAAACATTTGCATTGCCTGAATTATAATAAACCTAAACTGAAATAGAATAAAATATAAAATCTTACTATTTCAGGTAGTTGCCAAGGCATTTTCACTTATTTTAACTTGATGTACTGAAATTAAAATGAATGTAAACATTTTATACTTATAGACTAAAAACTAAAAATGAAAAACAACTAAATTGCTAAAACTTTAAATAAACTTTAAATGAAAACACAAAACATTCAAATAAAAATTAAACCAAAATATTATTAAAAAATAACACTCACTAACACTGGACCAGGTAAACACGATGGGCCGGTGAACTCACGCCAAGAAATTATCCTACTTAGATGCGACCAAACTAATGACAAAATACCTAAAATAAGCATTTGAGAAGTGAAAACCACAGCCATGCCATGTCATACTTATCTTACGTCACTGATTGAGCATGAAATGAGTGGTGGGAATTTAAGAGAGACTTTGAAATCATAATCTTTATTTAAGAAAAGAACACAGCTGCTGTTTAATGGCTAGCTGGGAATCCTTAGAGCTGTCATTTAAACAGCAGACATATGAGAATCTTCAAGTTTCCAAATGGTTCCTTACAGTAGGGTGTACTTTTAGGAATAAATGCAAAATTCAACTCTCAAATTATCTTTGAAATCAGTTAGAAAAAACTAGGACAGTCTGTCTGGAATAGCAGCAATTTCAAAATCAACAGTTTCTTTTCTAAGTATTCTGCTTCATGTGGTGCGATGCGAAAGAAACAGCACAATTCCCTAAAGTAAAGTGCAATAACTACATCTTTAAACAAGTCCAAGCCATTATGTCAACTACATTAACTTTTATTCAGGGCTTATTTGGATTCTCTGGGTGAGTGAAGATCAGGAATAGTATATGCTGTGAAATATTGCCACCTGCTGTTTCTTTGTATACAGTATAGTGCAGGCATTTCAATCTTTTCTGTATCTGTTAAAAACATGTTGGTTTGGTCTAGTCTTGGTCTAATACATCTCTCTCTGGTGTCAATCACATTCAGGGTCTTCCAGGAGCTCCTGGGCTGAAGGGAGATAGTGGAGACCCTGGTCATCAGGTAAGATAAAGCATTTCTCACCACCAAAGGTCATCCTACCTAATTATCTACTTACTTAATCATTTATCTTTCCACCATAGGGTCCGAGGGGTATCCAAGGCCCACCAGGGCAAATGGGAAAATCTGGCAAGAGAGTAAGATATTTCTCTTTATTTTTCACATGGACAAAAGATGATTATGTTTTGCTTTCATTCGAATCTTTGAGTCTTTAGCATATGGACACATAATAGTCATATCTTCTCTGATCTTTCTGTGACAGGGTCGTGCTGGAACCGACGGGGCCCGTGGAATGCCTGGAGAATCTGGATCTAAGGTTCAAGAAAAAATTCTCACCCACATATATGTGATATGCTATAATGTACATATAAATATATCGTTTGAATTTTTTACCTCATCTTCTTCTCAGGGTGACAGAGGTTTTGATGGGCTTCCAGGTCTGCCTGGTGAGAAGGGACACAGGGTGAGTATGAACGCATACAAATCAATTCGACAAATGCAATAGAATAAGAGTAAATGACCAGGGCTATCTAGAGGAGCTTTTGAAATGTAGATGAAGAGATTCACAGCAATTTTCCAGCTTATGCTAATTACTCAATTATCTCCTAGATGCAACTCCTATAAGATTTTGGCAAAGGTAACTCTGTATATTATGGTAAAATAAAATAAAATAAAATAAAATAAAACATCTCTGTTGTGCTGAAGCTCAGAACACTTTTTTAATAACTTTCATTACAAACATTAATAATTAACATTAATAACTTTGACATTGACACATATTGTAGATTATTATCCCAGTGCTATTGATTAGCATTTTTTTTTATTTAACAAAATTTCGATTTCTTTACAATGACTGTTAATACCATGAGTAAAAAAAAAAAAAAAAAAAAAAAAAAAATTAATAATAATAATAACAATAGTAGGTGTAGGTACTGTAATAGGCACCAAAATTTAAAAAAAAAATTTTTTTAAAGCAACACAAATTTTACCCCCTTACTGTACATCGGAAACAAGGACATCAAACACACAACATTAGCTGACAGTGTTGTTCTTCATTGTATTAAGGCTAATAATAAATAATGATACAGAGAAGAATCATGAGCTCTTCCGAGGTGAAATTAAGAGCCTTCTACTCTGGAAACTTTACAGTAGGGTATTTCCAGCCTTTTCCCATGTAAACACAGGTAATAATTATAGGATCCAAAATGACTCCCTAGATCACTTTCAAGCCAAGGTGAAATGATTATATATTAAGTTGGATGTAATAAAGTATGATGCTTCCTGTCTGTCTCTTTCTGACAGGGTGAGAACGGTCCTCCTGGTCCCTCTGGACCTCTTGGAGAGGACGGACCAAGGGTAAATGCTTTTCTGAATCACCTGTAGAAAAAAAAACCGTCCTTCTTATCATTTCATTGTTTCAGCTATTAGAATAATCATATTCTCTTCACTTCTTTCTCCTTTACAGGGAGAAGATGGAGAGATTGGACAAAGAGGACTTGCTGGTGAGAGTGTAAGTGTGTCCCACCTTGTGTATTTTTTATTTTTTTTTAGGTCCACAGGGCCCCATCGGACCACCTGGAGAAAAAGTAAGTCTCTTGTGGTTTTCATCCGTATAATTCTCAGGAGTCCCTTTGAACAGAAAGAGACCAAAAAGAAAGATTTTGAAACATACTGTGGTGATGTAAACTTTTGTTCTTTATGATTACACAGGCCTCCATATATATATATATTAGTGCTGTCAAACGATTAATCATGATTAATCGCATCCAAAATAAAAGTTTCTGTTTACATAATATATGTGTGAGTACTGTGTATATTTACTATTTATATATAAATACAGATACATGCATGTATATATATAAGAAAAATATTTTACGTTTATATATTAAATATATTTATATATTATATTATTTATATGAATATAAATATATACATGTAAATACATGTAAATATTTTCAAAATATATGCTGTATGTGTGTGTCTTTATATATACATAATATAAAGTATTTATTTAAGTTATTAATCACGTATATTTGTATTTCTTGCTCTTTTGCTTTGGTTACATAAATAAATGCAAAATGAGCTTCAGTGCAGGATAGATGTGAGCCGAGCATGCATTTATTTCTGTAGCATTTCATTTTTCTTAAGTTCATGATTCAGTGCATGTTATTGCCTGTAGGGCATCTATGGTCTTAGAAATTCTTCTTAATCCAATCGAAGATCTTTTTCTCTGTCTCTTCATACAGGGTCCTCAGGGAAGGTCTGGTTTGCCTGGATTGCCTGGCGCAGACGGACCTCCTGTAAGTATCAGTGATACTGATATATCAAGTGATTCATGTCTGCTAAACTACTGATAGGTGATGAATGAAACATATTTCACAGCCCTTTGTCTATAACTCTGGCAAAGACCATAACCGATTCTCTATCTTCTTACATATTTTGCTTGCTGACATAATTGATACTATAGAAGCATCATAGCAAAGATGTATGTTGAATATGCAACTCAAGTGATTTAAAACAGCAAACTTTGAGAACTATAGCTAATGTCACACACTAGACATATATGTCTCTTGCCTGTCACCTTATACTAATTATCTCTCTTTATTTTATAGGGACATCCTGGTAAAGAGGGTCCTGCTGGAGAGAAAGGAGCTTTGGTAAGGAAACAATTTTAGGGAGCATTTATGCAGAATGTATACTGGTCGATCAGTTTTCTATATGTATTATCATTATTTTATGGATTAGTAATAAAAAATGTATTTACTTTTGTGATGATGCTAATGCCAGGCAGCTAAAAAAGCAGCAAAAATTTGCTAATCCAAATTGTTCTCGGAGGTAAATGTGTCTTGGAGAGTATTTAGTCTTGATCTTTTAGCTGTTTGACCAATAAAACCTCAAAAAAGTAATATTTTGGTTTTCTTCTTTCAGATTTAGAAAACATTGTTTGAAAGTATCTGATCAGTATGTTTAGCTATAAACCTCTTGCAAGGTTACCTCAGCCACAGATATTCGTTCTTCGCCGCACACATTTCATCATTTTTCAATGTTGTCACTTTCAGGGCCAGTCCGGTCCCCAGGGCCCCATCGGCTATCCTGGCCCTCGCGGTGTGAAGGTAAAGCATTTTTTTGTATTTGATAGAGATTTATTGGTGTTTTGTTGAGTTTGTGATCTTTGCTTGATCACATGCTCTCTGTCTTACAGGGTGCTGATGGCGTTCGTGGACTGAAGGGAGGCAAAGGAGAGAAGGTATGCAAAAATCCACATCTTTTTTGAATGACGCTGCTAGAAGATGATGCTTGCACTAAGAATCATTGCAGTGGCACTTACTGGTCACTAAATCTGCATAAAAAGAATATAGCCACTACACGTTCTCTCCTCTTAAACATCATGTCATAAGTGCAGTTTAATCATGCAGAGAGAGTGTCATAACACTTATTCCAGACAAAATCACTCCATCACTATTAAGTACTTCCAGAGCCACACAAACCTCTTCTTTCCCCTTCTCAAAAACCATCAACCATCATTGAAACGAATACTAATCAGATTGCAGTCGGCTGTAATTTAGCAATGTAGAAAAAAAATGTTTGAGAATGACACTCAACTGATGGTGGGATTGATACTGTAGTGCCAGCATAACAAGACTGAGTATGTAGCCGTGTCCATATCCAAATAAATAAGGCATTAGTTAAGTTGACAATGCTGTCAGGTGGTCACAAAGTTGCATAATGCATCTTGCACATGCAGGCGAGAGATTTAGACTGATATTTGGTGACAGAGAATGAGAATTCAATCATAAATCAACACTATGAACCATAATAGTCAGCATACCTTTAGCTGCTAGCTCTTCTTTTAGCCGTTAGCACACATTTAGTCAAGTGCCGTCAGGTGATCACAAAGTTGCATAATGCATCATGCATCAAGATTGAGACTGATTAAATGAGAATTCAATCATAGATCAACACTCTGTATCATAAGCTGTTAGCTTGCTTTTTTCTTGCTGTGCCGTTAGCACACATTTAGCTAAGTGTATTTCAGCTGTTGCTCACTCTTACCACAGTTTTGGTCTAATTTATTCCATACACACAATATTGTAACTTCTAGACTGAATGAAATCATTGAAAGTGTTGCAGTACTGCATTTTTGTCAGCAGATGGAGATCTAGTACAATGTTAAAGAATTAATGGTGCTGTGTTTATATGCAGAAGCTATAGCTTCATCACTCTATATGTTTTCCCTAATGTCTCATCCTACTTTTCAGGGCGAGGATGGTTTCCCGGGTTTCAAGGGAGACATGGGTCTCAAAGGCGATAGGGTAAATAAACATCAAATAAACTTGCTGGCTTCAAGCCCATGCTAATTTAACCCAAGAAGAGCTGCACTGATTTTTTCTGTGCATGTTTAGGGTGAGCTTGGATTGGCCGGACCCAGAGGTGAGGATGGACCAGAGGGTCCGAAGGGTCGTGCAGGTCCCAATGGTGAATCTGGAGCCCTGGGACCTGCTGGAGAAAAGGTTCGCTGCTTGTTGATTACGGATTACCGTTATTAGTTGATTACTGAGGCACGGGGTGTCAGGAAGTGATGCAGAGTTTGTGTTTGGAATATTAATATCAAATGAGATGTTTGTTTGTCCAGAGATGTTCTTGCACTAATGATCCTTGGCTTGTTTTCCACCAGGGCAAACTTGGTGTTCCGGGATTACCCGGCTATCCAGGACGTCAAGGACCAAAGGTATGCACTTAAATTGAACATGACACCTGTACCTGCATCACGATTGTTTCACTTGTGAGCTAAACAACAACTTGGCTCATTAGCATGAACTAATGCCCTCCTGAGAATGCATTATGCATGCTGCACCGAGTGAGGCTTTTTTAAAATGAGCAGCTCATGCCAGGATTGTTCCCTGTGCTGTTGGGGATGCTGGTCACGCAGGCAGCGAGAAGAAGTCGGAGCACAGATGCCTGTGTCAGACCTCAGCGCCTTTCATCAACAACAGCATCAGCTGTAGCAGCAGTACCCAATCTGGCTCAAGCCAGCCCCAAGCTAGACCTTAAGTGGCTTTGGAGGTTTGGAGATCTTCTATGACAAACATTGGTGTCATTACAGGCACCTAGTTGGTACAATTAGGAAGACTCTTGAGTTTTCAGTTCACAATTTGATACATTGCTTGGTAAATGTATATGGAGTGCACTTCAGTCATTTAAAATTTATAATCAGTATTTTTTTGTCCTAAAACATCCTAAAATATAAGATATTAATACTTGTTTATTTAAATAAAAATATATTCTTACACTCCTGGAAGATTTTTGCTATGAACGCACTGTTTCTGCATCCAAAACTGTGTACTTTCCGAATATGAATAGATAGTTTAATGAAGTTAAATTTGAAACTTAATTTTCAACTATTAATGAAAACTCCATAATCAGAAAAAGATATTATAAAGACAACAATGCCAAATTCTGAAAATATTAACATTTATTTATTATTAACATGAATTAATTTGGATTATTTTTATTTTAGAATATGTACTTTCAGACTATGATACATAGTACATTAAGTTAAACTTAAAATCTAATTTTTAACCACTGATGAAAGCTATTTTGGGAATAATTTTGGGAATGCCATTAAAAAGATATTATTAAGCCAACAATGTCAAATTCTGTAAATGTATTTATTTTTTATTAACATGATTTTATTTAATTTGTGTGTTAGGCTGTCAAAACCTGTTTGTTTGCATGTCCCGATGTACTTGACACAAGCTTAACCAATGGCGTGAGTTTTTGTTTGTCAAACCAATGACAGACAGAGGGAGTGTTCAGGGAAACCTCATTCCCTATTTTTGCAGTAGCCAATAGTGGAGGAGAAATTGAATTTTTCACCTTTAAAGCTTATCATGAATTTGTTTGAATAAGATGGAATAAAGCCCAGTCCTAGCGGAGGTGCTGACTCCGTTGGTAGATTTATGGTCTCATAAATCCGCTCCTATTTAGGAGCATTAACGAACGACAGACAAGTGATGTGATTACAAGCACTTTGACATGCCATCATCTCTGGAATGGATTCAAACAGCCTGCCAACTCTCAAATTATCATGAAGTGCACTTTTGAAGACCAGCCATCACTGTCTGAGTGGTTACTGGCGTCAGAGTTGTGGCATTTTTTTATAGAGTGTCATTGCTTGTTCGTCAATGTCTCACCTTTACAGTTTCATAATATCCTTTGTGGTAAATCAAACCTGATTTCTCCAGGAGGCCTGGCCTTAAAATGAATGTGTAAAATAATGTATTGATTTTCTTTCTTGAATGCTTATTCCGCTGTCAGGATTGAGGAACGTGGGTAAGCTGTTTTTAATTTACTGCATTGAAAATGAGAGAAAGAAACAGACAAGAAGTGCGAATGAGAGCAATTAAGGCCCAATCCCAATTCTATTTTATACCCCTTCCCCTTCCCCTACCCCTCCGCCTACCCCTTGTCCCTTGAAACAGAATGTCAAGGGGTAGGGGTGAAAATATTCCCCTAAGAATTGGGACACCACTACTATACGTCACACGTCATCATACGTAGTCTAGCTCCTACACACACCTATACTGGTGTGCATTAGAGCCTTTAATTACCGTTCTATATTAATGCGCTGCTTATTGACAGACACACACACACATTAGATATCGCGCAGCTTCCACATCCAGGAGCAAAGAAACTTGTCAACGCTGCCCCACGACTTTTATTAATAACAGTTTAAATACTGAATCGCTACATTATATTTTCCAGCAATGAGAGGATAAAATCGCTGTTTTTAAGTAAACTCTAAAAAGAGAAACGCACAGACGCGCATACACGCAACTTTCATCTCTCGCTCTCTCGCTCTCTCTCTCTCTCTCTCACTCTCGAATTGGCAATATTTGAGGAAAGGGTTTAGCGATTTCTAATTATTGGGGGGACTAACCAAAAGAGAATCGAGACACCCCTACCCCTTTACGTGAACGCACGAAACGGAGGGCTAGGGGAAAGGGGAAGGGCTAAGGGGTAGAATTGGGATTGGGCCTAAGACTCATCAGTTGTGACTCTTAATCTTAACTCTGTTTGGTTGTTTATCTGACTGAGTGGCCATTTGTTTTCGTCCAGCATCTGTTGTTTCAGTTGATTATATCGTCCTCTGTCCTCGGTGGACCCCGTTGTATTTCCACACTGACAAGCAATCCCTTCCCGAAGCTCTCCTGCGCTTAGTCTTGTGCAAACAAAACAAGGAAACTGATAATCGAGATTGGCCTTGTTTATCTTGGGATATATCATACGCATTCAAAGTCTATCTTACAACCGCTGAATTATTCTGAGAAAAAAGCTTGCCAACAATGGGGACAAAGCAGTCTCACAGCTATTTAAAACTCTACAGTGGAAGTAGCAAAGCCAAGGATGCTAATGCTAACAGATTGTAATGGCATTTAACTGTCGGAATCAGTAGGAGAGTCGGGACTCTTGGAGTTCATACCTCGTTAATATGCAGGTCCTGCCGCCTTCTCTTCCTCCCTTAAGTCTTTTTCTTTGATTTGCAGGGTTCGACCGGTTTCCCCGGATTCCCAGGAGCCAATGGAGAGAAAGGAGGCAGGGTGAGATGGATTCTTCCAACCTGCTTTGTGTGAAGTGCACACTGCATTATAACAAACATATGAAAAAGGCTGATTGATTCCTTTTATGAAAGGAATTGTATGATGACTTTGTACAAAAACACGGACACGAATCAATATGTGACTACAAAAGCTGCTGGAACAATTGTGTTCATGGTGATTCAACGACAATCACGCATCTGGAAAACTATTCACTTGCAGAAAGTGGGCAAAAGTGTGTGAATATGTTGGGTCAAAGGTCATCTGAATGTACTTACCTTTACACTCACCTCACAGTTACCTTTACATGTATATTGTTACTTAGGCTACTACATTTACATTTGCCTTTGCATTTATCTTCACACTTAGACAAAATTTACCTTTACATTTAAGGCTGATTTACATGGTATGCAGTAAAATTGAGGTAGTTTCATTCAAATTTGATCCACCTGTTAAAATGAGACCTGTTAAATTGAATCCTGATTGAAATTATCCAGTGCCTGATTAGATATCACTTTGTTACAAAATCACTTTGTTCTATTTAATAGTATATTACCAAAGAAGACTGAATTCAACATTATTCTTGTTGTTGTTGTTGTTGTTTAGTTAGCTTTCCTTTTTCAAGCTACCATTCAGTGTACTAGCTTAGCAGGTTGATCAGGTTATCACATAAGCTAATTCTGTTTTTAAATGACATTTTATTTTGCTTACTTTTATTAGCTATTAATTGCATCACCAAAATTACCTCATTTAGAGAGTTAGCAGGATGTTTTCTCTCGTTAGTATATTAAGTTAGTATATCGTATATATAGTATATCGTTAGTGTGTGTAGTTATACAAATTCTAATCAATACGTCAAAAAAACATGGTTACTACACTTTTACTATAATAAAACCATGGTTAATTTTTGAAAGGGTAAAGCACCAATAAGAGTGATACCTGTACCAATACAAATAGCCTACCAGTACAGCTGCCTTGCTAGATGCAAGTTAAGTGATTTCTTAACTAATATACAGTGGGTACGGAAAGTATTCAGACCCCCTTAAATTTTTCACTCTTTGTTATATTGCAGCCATTTGCTAAAATCATTTAAGTTAATTTTTTTTCCTCATTAATGTACACACAGCACCCCATATTGACAGAAAAACACAGAATTGTTGACATCTTTGCAGATTTATTAAAAAAGAAATTTAAGGGGGTCTGAATACTTTCCGTACCCACTGTATTTGCCTAACTAGTAGAAATTCAGTAATTCCTCACAGTAGATGGAAATTACAATACATCCTGACTGAAATCCAGAATAATCATGGAGCAAAAAGCGCTATTGCTCTGCATACTGTACATCACACTCCTCAAACCCCTATGTTGCATGAAAAGGGTAAATTGTGCTGACTATCACTAAGGAAAACTAATCGAAAATTTCCCTCGAGAGACCCTCACCGAATAATTCAATGGAAATCGCTCTCACTTGTAAACAAACCTTGAGTTTGTCTAATGTTGTTCATGGGAAACCTATTAGCAAAAGCAACTTTGCCCTAAACGTTTATGATTATTCATAACTAAATGTCAGGTTAGCTGCTATTTTTCCAAGTGTTTGGATCCTGCCCATGAGCAGAGAGCAAAATGACAGTGTACTGTATGTGTGTATGTTTGTGTGCTTCTAATACACCTACACCTCATCTGAAACAAATATTGCCATGGCTCCCAGAAATCCTAGGGGAAGGTATCCAATGCTTGTTTTCCCCCATACACACTGCCATCTCATCTTGGCAAATAGAACGGCAGCAACTGCAATGATTGGATTTGCTTTGTGTAGCTATTGAATTCACCCTCAATTTTTACCACACTCATTTTTCTTCTTTCTTTTCAAAGGGAGTTGCAGGGAAACCCGGTCCAAGAGGTCAAAGAGGTCCGACGGTATGTACTGCTTCAGCACTTCCCCCTTCCATTTTGACTTAATTTTGCTTTATTTAATTATGCAAGTCACCAAGCCCTAAATATGCTGATTTTTTTAGGGTCCCCGTGGTGCACGCGGTGCCAGAGGCCCAACAGGAAAGCCAGGCCCTAAGGTACTACTTCCCTCAGACTTTGATTTTGTCAATCACTTCCGTTGCACAGTTCTTATGCTTTCCTCTCTCATTATCCAACAGGGCACAGCAGGCAACGACGGTCCACCTGGCCCACCCGGCGAGAGAGTAAGTGCCACCCAGAATGCATTGCAGCAAACATTTTTATCCCATCATACTATCTACAGTGAGATGGTGTACGGCTTGAGGCGCTCAGAGAGGGTGCTTTTGCAGGAAGCGCAGTGAGGATTAGCTCAGCATGTGGGTGTACTCCAGATAAGAGGACTTACCACCAGACCTGTGTTTTCGTCTGGAAGCTATTATAGATTTATGAAGAGCTCTTGAGCATTAGACCACTGGAAGGCTGTTGTCCAAGGCTCACATCACTCGAAATCTAATGTTGTGCTGTTTATTTCTGCTGTGAAATCCTGTTCTCGTTTCTTCCTCTATTTTTCAGTGTTTTCCTGTTTATTTATTCCGTTTCTCAGTTGGAATCTGAAGGATTTCTTTTAAGCATTTCAAAAGTCTGTTGACTTTACCTACATTGCGCTTAGTTTCAGCTTGTAATGTTTTATTAAAATTTTGTTATCGTGAGTATTTATAAATTCTGCTTCCTTCCTTGGACTTTTATTGAGATTATAAGACATAAGATCAGGTCAGATAAAGATTCACTTCTTCTAGTTCACATTTCAGATTCTGATATTGCCATTAAACAATCTGCACTGCATTGTTACCTTATTTTGACGTAAAACAGCAGACTTTTCACCTATTTTTTTCCTGTCTTTTCCAGGGACCTCAAGGGCCCCAGGGTCCCGTTGGTTTTTCAGGACCAAAGGGCCCTCCTGTAAGTACCTGTTTATCTATACTGTTTTAGATGCTGACAAATGTGACATTTACAATATATTTCATCTTGTTCTGTGTTTTAGGGACCACCTGGAAAGGATGGGCTGCCCGGTCACCCTGGCCAGCGGGGAGAGACTGTAAGTGTTTCCGATCACTCACACTTGTAGATCACCTAAATAGCCTAAGCGATAACCTATAGCAGACATCACTGATCCATCCAGCAAGAGTGTGTTCAGGGACTGAATGAGCCCACTTCCTCTGAGTTATGTGTAAATCTGAAGGAGTTATGGATGTTCTGTCTGATCCAGGCAGAGGCTTTATTAATGACATGACCCTGTAGGAGATGCTTGTTTATCACATTTAAGAGCAATAAACTTAGTGTGAATTACTGCAACTACATTTTGCCTGTGAAATTGTGTCATATAAAATCCAGTGGGTCCACCAATAGATGGTTGCTTTTCAGGCAGTAAGTGATTTTTTCCCCCTAGGGTTTCCAAGGCAAAACTGGCCCACCAGGACCTGGAGGTGTTGTCGGACCACAGGTAGGTGTTTATGTTTTTGCATATTATACATATTATTTGAGATAAGCACAAGGATTTGCCTATTAATCTCACAAATATGTCTATAATGGCTTGAAAGGGTCCAACAGGAGAAACCGGCCCTATTGGTGAGAGAGGACATCCTGGACCCCCTGGACCCCCCGGAGAGCAAGGTCTTCCAGGTGCTGGTGGAAAAGAAGGTGCAAAGGTGAATGAGGTTCATGTTTACATGACGTTCAGCCAAATAGAATATATGGAGGGCAAGTACAAACAGAAAATAATTGATTGTCTTGTTATCAATAGTTAAGCTAAATTTCAAACCTTTCTTATTGGAAAACTACATAATGTAACGACAAAAACAAAAAGTGCCCAGCAGGCAAGGTCAAACAGAACTAAAAATTATTGATTATGACCCCCAGTTATTATTTCTTTAGGACAAAAGAGCCAGTGGAGATCAATTTGTTGACCAACAACTCGTTCTGTCCAAGTGTATCCCAGTTTTCCAGAGCTATAACATCCGTACTGTGGAGAATTGTTGAATTCCCTTTCTAAATAGAGTCTAAATTGTTAGTAGACGTGGCTTTTAAAAGCTGAACTGAATTTCTCTGAGTGTCCAACCCTCCTGTCTCGGTTTCAATTTCTGCCACTCCTAAACGGAGACACTTTAATCAGCTTGATCGGCCCACTTCAGACTGGCTGTCAGATGTGAGTGAACACCCCGGAGGCAGAGTATGCTGCCGCAATCTGAGCGGTCAGACTCACGGTCTTTCTGCAGTCATTTTCCTGATTTAGCTCGTTTGTTTCCTCGTCTTATTAGCTGAATATGACACTTTCAGTGGCCCAATAAAAATGCAGAGACACTGAGGTCAAGTGGAGATCGTCTTTCAAATGGCTAAAACAGTGTTAATCTTTCTAGCAATTTTAAATCTCAAAATTCACTCTTGAGTGCCTCAGGCAGGCCTGTCTGATTGCAGTTTACTGTTCGAAGGCACTTGTTGGCCCCTCAAGACACTTTAGTATTCTTAATACTTGTTTTAGGTAGGCTTGTTTTAATTGTGCTGAGATATTAACTGTGTCTAAAACTCTATGAACAACAATTTATTTGAAGCTACCAATAATGTATCGTTCAATCAATTGTGCTGTTTTTGATTGAAGACTTGCTGAGCATAAGAACCAAGAACATTAAAACAATCTATTTAACGCCAACATTTGAATGGTAGTGTTCAAAATTTTGTCTTTCAGTTGCAATTAGCGTAATTAACATCAGTTGGACATATTAACATATTGAATGTGTTTAAATGTTCTTTTCATAAAATCCTTCCAGGTTCCTATTGAAAGTGACGTGACATGTGGCCAAGTATGGTGACCCATACTTGGAATTAGTGCTCTGCATTTAACCCATCCAAAGTGCACACACACAGCAGTGAACACATACACACCGTGAACACACACCCGGAGCAGTTCCAGCTTGATTCCCCCAAAAATGTGGTCTAAAAACTTTCTTGGGCCTGCAAATTTTAGTTTCTGTTTGTCAGACCAAATTAAGATAGATGGATTGTTCGAAAAATCTGTTTGAGAACATGTTTCATTATATAAAATTTACACACTTCAGTTTTAATCATGCTGTGGAGTCAGAGATATTAATTGAATCGACCTGCCAGCGCTGCCGACGGTGGAATTTGAAGCTAGCAATAATTCAGGATCATTTCATCAGTTCAGAGCTCATTAACATCAGCTGAGAATTAATTTTGTGTAAATTTTCTGTTCATTATATTTGAAGTTCAATAAAGTATTCAATTGCCAACTGTCTGTCCACAGGGAGATCCAGGTCCTCCGGGCAGTCCAGGAAAAGACGGTCCTCCGGGACTGAGAGGGTTCCCAGGAGAGAGAGGTCTTCCTGGAGTGACAGTAAGATCATGCTCCCATCGTGAATAAATCACTGCAATAAATCCTCCTAATCTTAGAGGTAGACAGAGAGTTAGACAGCAGCCCTGGCTCATTACATCCACAGAATTGGACTTCCATACACTCCACGAAGACTTTAATAGGGCATATAACCCCTAAAAAAGCTAACTTTGTATTGTTTAAGGCGGCGATACATTATGCTAATTTGACTGCGTTCACGTTTTTCCCTTTCCCACCTTTTGAAGAGGCTGGGTTGTTGTCTTTTATATGTATTATCTGCCCAGAGAATGATTTAATTGAAAATGTTGCCAATTAGATTTTGGGAGACGAGGTTGTTTGTTCATTGTTGATGTCTGATCTCAAGGTCAGTGGCAGAGACTGGCTCTTCGTGCACTGCCTGATTGTTTTCTACTGGGGCAATTTTTTTCCTCTCTCTTAGGACAGCAACAGTCATTACCGAGACCACCGTGTGTGTCTGCCCTTTAGAGAGGCAATCTCAAGCCCTCACTCACAAGACACAATGGCACCTCCATGAGACCTGAGACACACACACAGATGCACCTATAAAGATGTTCATGAAACAACTACATGATATTTTATATTAGTTTCATATTAGTATATAAACATAGTTTATGGGACCAAAAGTTATTTTACTCTACATGGATTCACAAATCTCCTCACATATACACACATGAGAGCTTTTGTCAGCTCTTTGATTTTTACTGTGCCCCAGTTGACAACTGTCCTGTGAGAGAAAAAGGGGCCAGTAAATATCAATCGGGTAGAGGCAGAACCAGCAGGCAGTCGAGTTCTGTGGATTTCTCTCTCATATGGGAGATTAATGAACTATACAAGTGCCAATTAGTTAACTATACAAGTGCCAAAAAGGACAAAAAGTGCCATAAAAAGGGGGCCATACAACTTGTGCACTATATTTCAAGTGAGAAACAGATTGAAATTTGTCATAATCTACCTGTGTGACAACTCTTGAACCAAATAAGGTGTCCATGGAACAGGTTGGATGTGAATAACATAAAATGTCATTGGTATGACTTCAGAAGATGGAGAATTTGGAATAAAGAATACATATGGACTGTTTATAGTGCTTTAAGGTTCTTTTTTGCCCTTTTTGGGACCTGACAGCAAATCTTTGTAAAGGTTCTTTCAAAGTGAGGGTTTTTAGCAACATGAGGGTAAGTATTTTAATTTTTTGGTTAGCTATTCCCTTTAATAAAAAGCTTACAATACTGATGGTGAAATCTGAGAGCTGCTTGAGACCACCATATCTCTGGATTTATTAATGAAATTGCAGAATAGGAGTTCATAGGAATTCATTAGAGCATTAT
This sequence comes from Sinocyclocheilus rhinocerous, assembly GCF_001515625.1. NCBI lineage: Eukaryota > Metazoa > Chordata > Actinopteri > Cypriniformes > Cyprinidae > Sinocyclocheilus > Sinocyclocheilus rhinocerous. Next base: position 251,822 of record NW_015643932.1, read on the forward strand.
CTCAGGATTTTGTGTTCCAGGTAATATTTGAAGCAGTTAAGTTTATGAGCAAGAAAAAGAGCAGAAATAGAGTAATTATGAGCATGGGCTGAAGGTAATAGTTCTTCTAAAAATGATAGATAGAAATTTTGTCATCTCAAAAATCCTTTACCCTCATGTCGTTCCAAACTCTTTCTTTGTTTCATGTAATATCTAAGGAGAATTTTTCAAAACAATATCACTTTTGCACTACATTCCAAGTTTTCTGAAGCCATACAATAGCTTAAGAAAAAGTCTGAAATTTAAGCTGCAGTTCTCAAATATCTTTCACACTTCCATAGATTCAAACTTAGCACAAAAGATGCCTAAAACTAGGTTTAATGTCAATAATGTAGGCAAACACCATTGGTTTTCATACATCATGACTGGCCACAACACATGAAAGAACCGAAGTTTGAAAAAGCACAACCACAAACACTTTCAGTGTGGATTCTCAAAAGCTTTCAATGTGAAATCTCCATTATGTGTTGATCATATTGTGTAGGTAGATTTGTTTGCTCAGGCACAGTGCACTAAAACCTACAGTACATGTTTTTATCTGGCTTTGAGCATCAATAGATGATGTGTTGGATAATGCTCAAGAGAAAATAATGAATTCTGACACTTTGATATGAACCTTCTTGTTAGGCCTATTTACTCACTCATATTTTGTTCTTCTGCAGGGTTCACCAGGTTTGAAAGGAGCCGAGGGCCCTCAGGGCCCCCCTGGTCCTGTTGTAAGTACTCTGTTTCCATGGTTTCCCATCATTCATTGCGAGTAGCTCATTCTCCCAGAAGCAACATTCAATATTTAGGAGTCTGAGAGGGTTGAGGGAGTGGTCAGGAAGATCTAAGGCTCAAAAACACCATTAAGGATTTTAAAAGTGTTCTTCACTACCGAACACACGCACAAACAAAGAAGAGTGGACCGCTGATTCATACTCTCAATAAACGAGAGATACCGAAGCAAACAGTGCCCACAGTGCCTCATGCAGTGGCATTAGTTAACACTAGAGGGTGTGATGTTGACCACCAGAGTGTCTCGAGATAAATTCACAGCACTGGTTTGTAATTACCTCGTCTTGACATTTTATACCATAGCTGTTTCATTAGATTTTATGTGACGGGCATGATGCTGAATGTCCTCAAGAGTTTCTCGAATTAAAACCACATTCTTTTCTTCACTGATTCATTTCTCTTAAGGAAAAAAAAGATAAGTATTGTCACCCTATAATTGCTCTTTTTCAGGCGTTGACAGTGTGATGCCAGATTAGAATGGATGGATGAAAATTCATTGAGGAGTTTTACATTCAGCTGTGTCAGTCCAATAAAGGATACATTTGCATTTGTATGAAGATGCAGGGGTCTACAAATTAAACCATGTTTAGAAAGAGAGATAAGAAGTCTAAGGGCATGTTCGCCCACTAGTAGGAGCAGATTTGGCACCCAACAGGAAGTTTTTTGTTCTTTCAACAGCTTGTGCCAATGTGATCATCCACACTCTGTTGAATAGAAGCATTTTGCACTTGCCATAACACATTACAGAGGTTTGGGCCGTTTCATCCACATGTGTTGAAGACCCTGTGCAATGATTTAATTAGCAGTGCTTGCAAAAAAAAGATCACTATCAGGTGCACTTTGGTGCATAAACTGTCCCGCATGGTTTGTACCATGGATATGATATGATACCACAAATTTATCAGCTTGTTGAGGAAAGTTGTGGGACTTATGATTTTTAAATAAGTGCGAAAGCCCTACATTAAGAACACTCAGAACACTTTAGCAACCACATAGCAACATCCTAACATCCACATAGCAACATGTAAAAAAACTGAGAACTCCTTAGCACCTACATAGCAACATGTTAAAAACCAAATAGCAACACCCTGACTTTAGCCAAAGTCTCTTTAAGACAAGTCATGGCCATCTTTGAAACGCCTCTCAGGCATGCAAGTGCAACTCCTATCTCTTTGAATGGGGAAACATCAAATTCTACAAAACTGTTCACTAAGCTTACGATTAAATTTTATATTTGAAATCACCAAAGAAATCTGACAACAACTGTGTCATAAATGTTGTTTCTTTTCCTCAAATAGCGTTATAAAAGGCTTATTTTTCAGGCAAGATCAGCCAGTGCGCATGCGCAGTCCTAAGCGCACGTCTCAGAGCGCTGATTGTTTCTATAGCAACTGGGACTTCTAACGGCAGCTGCAGTGACGTGCTGACTTTACCGATTAGCAATTGGCTCTTTCATTCAGAAGGCGGGGCTTCCTGCGATTGAGCGGCCATATTGAGCATTGCATTTTTCCCCATTCAAAACTATACGAGTGACATGTCTTGGGTATTCTATAGTCTTTGCTTTAGCATAATAACGTTAAAAACCATCAATACACCTCAGCAACTGCATGGCAACAGACTAACATTCTCACAGTAACATGTTAAAAACACTCAGAACTCCTTAGCAACCACATACTGTATCAAAGCCTTAACATCACTATAACATAGTAACATGTTAAAAACATTCAGAATGCCTTAGCAACTGCATAGTAACCTCATAACATCCACACAGCAACAACACAGAGTTAAAAACACTGTGAGCTCCTTAGCAATTACATAGCAACAGCCTAAAATCTGCATAGTAACATGTTAAAAAAACATGCTGTAGCAACACCCAAACATTAGCATAATAACATAAAAAACATCAGAACACCTTAGCAACTGCATGGCAACAGCCTAATATTTGCAAAGTAATATGTTAAAAACACAGAAAACTCCTTAGCAACTGCATAGCAATTGCCTTATATCTGTATTGTAACATGTTAAAAACACTCATAACACATTAGCAAATGCATAGCAACACTATAAAATCTACATAACAACAATAAAAACACTCAGAACACCTTAGTAACTGCCTAGCAACAGCCTAGCATCTGCATAGTAACAGTAGTTAAAAACACACAGCAACACTTTAACATTAGCATATGTTAAATGCCATAACCTTAGCAACTTCAGGGCAGCAGCCTAACATTTACATAGTAACTTGTTAAAACACTCAGAACACCTTATCAACCACATAGCAAAGTCCTAACAACAACTTAGCAATGTTAAAAACAATCAGAATACCTTAGCAACTGCATAGCAACATCCTAACATCCACATAGCAACATGTTAAAAACACCCCGAACACCTTAGCAACTGCATAGCAACACTCTCACATCAGCGTAATGACATCGAAAACAATCAGAACACCTTAGTAACTGCACAGCAACACCTTAACATCAGCATAACAACATCAAAAACAATCGGAACACCTTAGTAACTGCACAGCAACACCTTAACATCAGCATAACAACATCAAAAACAATCGGAACACCTTAGTAACTGCACAGCAACACCTTAACATCAGCATAACAACATCAAAAACAATCAGAACACCTTAGTAACTGCACAGCAACACCTTAACATCAGCATAACAACATCAAAAACAATCAGAACACCTTAGCAACTGCAAAGCAGCATGTTAAAAAAAACACTGAGAACTCTTTGGCAGCTGCAACAGCCTAACATTTGCATAAAAACATGTTAACACATAGCAACCCCCTAACATCAACACAGACATACAGTAAACATCTAGTCCCTCAGCATAGTTTTACACACAGCCCTTCATGTTCGGCTGGTCTGGAGTAATTGTGACAGGGTTGAACATTTTCAGCAAGACATTCTGTACTTTTACAAAGTGGTGTATATCTGCAGTTGTTTATGGTGTTATTTATGCAGTTGAGAGGGGGAAAAAAACAGTCGGAAAATTGTCTGAAATGTCTTGATTTTTGGGACTAGAACAAAATCATCCAAAAGCAAAAGCTCCTCATTTGGATTTTCAAGACTAAAAATACATTTTTAATAGGACGTGGTTTGGTGGTCGCTTGGGAGAAACTGGTTTAATCCTTTATACATGACTAATATGTGAGGTACGCCAGATCTTTAGAAACATATTAATGTGGTCTACATGCTTCAATAAATTAGACTCCTGTAGCATGTATATTTCTATGGAGTATCTACATGTCAAATATGTTAAAATCACCCGTTGTCATAGGGTTCCCCTGGTGAGAGAGGAGCAGCAGGACCTGCTGGCCCCATTGGCCTGTCCGGACGTACTGGACCTCAGGGACCCCCGGGACCTGCTGGAGAGAAGGGTGCACCGGTAATTGTGCTGAATAGATATAAAGATGGTCAATTTGTTTCTTATATTACATAATACATTTATGAGTGACAGTGAATAGTTTAAGGTTTCTTACAGCATAGCAACTGCATAGCCTCCACCTTAGCATCACTTATATTTTTTCAGTAAATGTAAAAAAAATTTTTATGATTAAGATTGCTATTCAGAATGTGATTTGGCACAAACTGAAAAATCATTTTATTTCTTTGTTCAGGGAGAGAGAGGCCCTCCAGGTCCAGCCGGTCGGGATGGAGTACAAGGTCCAGTTGGTCTGCCAGGTCCAGCAGGACCTCAGGGTCCACCTGGAGAAGATGGTGACAAGGTTAATTACAATTTTGATTTACATTAATACGTTTAGACAGAAGAGAGGGGACACGTTACATTACCATAGATATATTAATACAATGCTTTTCTTGATGTGTCAGTTCCTGAAGACAGTTCACAGTCACTAAAACAGGACTGTAATGGATTTCACTTCATCTTAACCTTCATATTGAAGTTTTCTGTCAAATTCTAAAGCTACATTAACAGGTGTACACCGCTAAAAAATCTAAGTAAAATGAGTCAAATAAAAGAGTTTTCAGAAAATATATCTTATTCTATTAGCAAATAGTTTTCAAGCATAAATCTCGCTAAAATGTCTTCACTTTGTCCTTTTTAAAAACTTTGCCAGTTAGGTAAGAAAGAAAAATATACTTTATTCAAGAAGAACACTTTTACAATGTTGCTTCTTAAATATTGTGCTAGAAAAACCTATCACTATAGTATATCTCACATCTCTTCCCAGAATTCCTCACCCTCACTTTTTGGACAGTGATCATTCTTCATCATCACAAACACTGCACGGCCATCTGAAATGCACGCCTATCTCTCAGTCGCTCTCTGCTGCCACCAATCCATCATCATCAGCAAAGGCGGCCTATAATCAAATTAGCGCAGGGTACCATAAACGTTGTCTCTCCATCAGTATCCTCTAACAAGCTTCATGGGCTTACGTGCCAAGAATATATTGTAGAAATGCTTTATCTGGCCATGTCTGTTAGTTCAGAGACAATATTTAGCATTTCATTTACAGTAAAACTCCATGCAGGTTGACGGCAATGTCATATCTTTTACTGCACAGTAAATGGTTTACTTTGACATGGAGCTTCTTTCAGTTATATCCACCGGTGTGTGATTTATGCGTTATATAGTTTTAAAAAGGCAAAATGGATATTGCATGACTGATTTTAAAACCTTTTCAGGGAGAAGTGGGAGAACCAGGCCAGAAAGGAAGCAAAGCTGACAAAGGCGAACAGGTGAGTAAATTCAATTGTAAAATCCTTATTTATACACACAGTACGATTTGCATTCAGAATCAGTTTTACTTAAAATGCAATGACTGAATGATTTTTTAAGGTTCTTCCAATGATTAAATCCGGAGAAAAAAAAAGTATTTTGTGTTGTCCTTGCTGGTTGCATGCAGCAGCAAACATACAGCACAACCAATATAGTCTGATTCACAATTTAATGAGTCGTACGAAACGGTTCTTTTAATTAATTGATCTAAAAAAATCATGAATCATGAATTACATATTCAAATTGTCAATCGCTGAATCAGTTTACGCAGTTCTTGACTTACTCACTGAATCACACTTACTATCATGTCCAACTTGAAATGAACTAACTAAAAGCAAATAATGTCCTCAAAAGTACAAAAAGAGCCAGTATTTGAATGATTAAGGAAACAGAATCGTTGAATTACTTAAGATTCCCATCTCTTTGTACGGCTCTGTTGTTTTGATTATGTTCTTCACTGTGTCCACTAGGGTCCACCAGGTCCACCTGGTCTTCAGGGAACTATTGGAGCTCCTGGACCTGCTGTACGTCTTGACTGCACATACAAAAATCTATTATTTGTGACGTTTTGCATATAATGAAATGCATTGCAACTCTGACTAATGTCTTCTTCAGGGAGGTGATGGTGAACCAGGTCCTCGTGGACAGCAGGGTATGTTTGGACAGAAGGGAGATGAAGGATCCCGAGGCTTCACTGGACCTCCTGGTCCCATCGGTCTGCAGGTGAGTGCCGCTGTGCCAATGAATGCCCAAATATGAGCTAACATTTTTATTTTGTGTAGCACTAGTCCCATGGTAACTCAGACTAATGCTGCACAAACAACATTAACTGGTGGCCCTGGGCAGTAGATGTATTGGGAGGTGTTTGAGATGTGAATTGATTTCCTTTTGATTGCCCCTCTGATGGAATCGCCCTGTGAATAAGTACAGACTCAGTACAGACATACAAGAGCAGGGTCCATTGCATTAACAGTTTAAAACCAGTTGGTTTGCTGGTGGTATAATCACTACCAATTTAATTATGCTACTAATTAGAGAATTTATTAAAAGTAGAAAAGGTTTTGTGCAATATCAGTCCCAAAGTGTTTGCACAGTAATTTTAACGAGAGGCTAGTAATATGTAGCAGTTCTCACATTTGTCTCATCAAAGGCAATTTAAATATATATTTATGCATTTAAATATATTCAAATATATATTTGCACAATATGTTGTCGCCATTATTGACTGACAGCATTTTTGACAAATTGAAACAAACATGTTCAGACATCATATTAATTTTTATTTATATTTTTCTTTTCATTTTTTTTAATGGGAGAGTATGAGTATGAGTTCTCCCTGTGTTAAAAGAATATATATAAAAACATTTTTAATGTTTTTCAAAGAGTTCATTAAGGCTGCATTTATTTTATTAAAATACAGCAATATTATTATAATTTGAAATAAATGTATTCTTTATTATGACAGCAAAGATGAATTTATAATATTTTTTATTTTCATTTTTTGCACTGTCAACGAATATAGTCTAGTTGCCGTGTTGTGAACCATACAAATCAGCAGTCATGTCATGTTTGGGTGGTAAACACTGTATTTGTAGAAGATTTATATTAATCATCTCATCTCTCTCTTTTCATTTGATCACATTACGATCTGAAGCCTCAAGGTTCTGCTATTTCTCTATCCATCCATTAGCTGATTCCTCTGAAGGCGAGTCATCACTGTAATGGAGTAACTTCGACTGCTCCTATAGTCCTCTTACGCCACCAAATCTCAGACATTTGATTCAATTGAGTTTTAATTGGGCGTAATGCACTTCCATTTGGATTTCATTAATTGCATTTAGTGACCCGGTCCAATAGACATTAGAGCAGTGCACACACACCCTTCAGGCTGTAATGAGTGTTTATGTTAATGGTCTCTGACTAAGGGCTTCTGCCCCGTTGAGATCTCTTACCAGTCAGCGAGAATGTGTTGGTCTGCCAAGTCCGCAGGGCACGTGGGTATTGGGCGAGTAAATATCAGACAAAATTAGACTTTAGATGTCCTCACTCCTGACATGTTACGGCTAACGAAGAAACGCCTTTGAATGAGCAGTGCCCGAAGTCGAGGCAATTAGGGAGTAAATGTCAAGGATCAAACACATATGATACCGAGGTCACATGCCTAGCTTGTTTATTCGCTAGCGCAGGTGTGTTTTATCCGAGGTTTCTAATGATATAGTGTTTTGGACTTCTTTAAAACACAAATGCTTCCCTGGTTACCCTCACTGATGGATGTTTCACCTTTTCTGCTGGGTAAAACATTTAATTGGCCATTAATTAAGCTGAAAAACGGCATGAATTTTTCAGCTAGCCCCTTAGTGGAGAGCAGCGTCAAAGAAACACACTCCTGGCCATCTAACTTCTTTTTGGTGGCCCGTTTTATTCTCACAATGTTCCGGATTTAAAAAAGTCCTAGGTGCATTTTTAGGGAGTAATAGTGGTTTGATGGGGGACATGTCCTTCCCCAAATGTTCAAATGAAACTAGTGCCGCTCTGGGGAAATATATTTGGTAAATGTGCATAGATGGGTTTCTGTGCTGGGTAAAATAGCTTTCATAGTGTGCTTAGTGTTGAAAGTCCTCTACGTTTTTCACCCCTAGCCATTCGCCGCCCATGAAAAGGTGACAAACAATATAGTGTTCACACTGAACATGAGCTAAAAATCTGACAAAGGATATTAGCTGCTCTCTTGGATTTCAAGATGACAGACAGTGAAACTCAATAAACACTCCTGTACTCCGCCTCTGTTTCTTCCATTTGCCATATGGCCCTTTTGCCTTTCTCCGCCAATTCTGAAATGAAGCATTATTGCTGTCCTCCGGTAACTGCGTCTGAGCCAGATTATTCTTCTCTTTTCATCAGAGGGACCATTTTGGTGCCTCACAGCAACAGTGTGTCTTTGCACATTTCTTTGCACGGTTGCTGATGTCAGTGTATTATAGTATATAAATATATGGACATTTATGTTATTATAAATGCACATAATACAAGAATATTCATTTGTTATTTATAGGGTCTTCCTGGACCACCTGGTGAGAAAGGAGAAAATGGAGACGTTGGTCCTATGGTAAGATGTTTTAACCAATTATTAACTAGTATTAATTATTATATTGTATTTATCTTTTGAACTGCCTTTGACATGACTTTATTTTATTTTGTCATTTTTCACATTTAATTTATTCATTTAATTTAATTTAATTTTTTATGTTTTAGCCTACAACTATTAGTAAAGTCTCATTTGTCTCTCTTCTTGTTTCGCCACAGGGTCCCCCTGGCCCACCTGGTCCCAGAGGTCCTCAAGGTCCTGCCGGTGCTGATGTAAGACCATCTCTCACCATTGAACATTTTATCCCATCAGCAAATCCATTAATTACACTACTTTGTTTAACTAAATGGCTCTAGCGTTAATGGTTTTCACGTATGCCTCTTAACAAATCGACTTCTTTTATTGAAGGGTCCACAAGGTCCTCCTGGTGGAATAGGAGGAATGGGATCTGTAGGTGAGAAGGTAAGAGTATTCCCAGCTTCGGTGTTTATTCCTAAAAATATGGTGGCTATGGTCCCGTTTCAAATCTCTGTTACAGACTTCATTAATTTATTATTGGTGTCCTCTTTTTGTCTGAATTAGTATAACAAAACGATTAATGCCTACATTACCGCAGTTCTGATAATCCCCCTCCATTTCACTGCTATTTGGCAGGCCTACAGGCCATCAATATTTAACGTTGTGGCTGGCTGTGGAGATGAATTTAGAATATGTAACAGGTCACCATGATGTTACATCCATTAGGAGCCAAACGTTATGTCCACTACAGCCCAGACCAGCTAGAAAACAACCAAGAAACAACATGCAGCTTTGTTTAGATAATAGTACTTATGATTCATTCCATTAGACTCTACTTGACATCTCCGATCTTCAGTCATTTTTCAAAAACATTGAAGATAACGTATAAAGCAACAAAATGGCAGTGCTGCTAATTGTCTGAAGTTGAAGAGACCTAAATTTAGAATTTCCATTAGTTTCCAAAAATGTAAGTTCAACTTTAATTTCAGTATCATTTGTTTGCATTTTGCCTACTAGAATGCTAGAAATTCTGGATTTCCAGTCAAATGGAACATTATATAGCACAATTATATGGTGTTGTGTAATAACTTATAACTTGCAATATTCTTAACAGGGTGAGCAAGGAGAAGCTGGAAACCCTGGACCTCCTGGCGAGCCTGGACCTGGGGTAAGTGAAGTTTTCGAGAGAGATCTGTGTGATGGTGCAGGTAATCACTTCTTGTAAGCTTCTTGGGCTTTACTGATTCTCTCAAATTAAGGTGCCACACTAAGTGAGTCGCTAAATTGCAGGAACGATTCCAATAAAGGTGTTTACTTTCATCATATAATGAAATGGGTTACACTTTATTCTGATAGTCCACTTTAGACATTCTATTAACTATAAGTAAATTTGTAACTACATGTCAACTAATTCTCATTAATTTGCAACTACATGTCTACTAACTCTCAGAGTAGACTGTTAGGGTAGGTTTAGGGTTAGTAGAATGTTGACAAAGAAAGTGTTAGAAGATATTAAGCAGACAGTCTACTAATACTCTACTAACTGCTAGTTGACATGTAGTTGCAAAGTTACTTACTGTTAATAGAATGTCTAAAGTGGACTATCGAAATAAAGTGTTACCATGAAATGCTTAATACGGTGATGTTTGCAATAAAATATTGTTCACACTGTTGTCAGTTAACTTTATATCATGAAGAATAACATTTCCCTCAAACTTTTAGAATAAAGGTGTGCCGTGGGAAATATACTGTAACTCAAAATGGTCATTTATTGAAACTAATTTGAAAAAACAGCAGCTTCTGACACCAGAAATACATTAAACTATGACTTGTTCATTAACATGTTAAAAATGCCTGGTTGGTGCTCAGAAACCTTTTCGCCACAAAAACATTGAGTAACATTGTAAGTGGACATCAGTGGGAAAAATCAGATGATTAAAGCTAAAAAGTTAACTTTGTTATTTTTTGAATATCTAAATTACAGCCTGTCAATACCAACATGAATGGCTGATTAACTCTTTTGAATTGCTATATCAAAATGTAGAGCATGGCTGCACTCATTGTTCTCAGGGTGCTTTTGTTCATGGAGTGCCTCAGGGCTCTTTATTCTGCCCTTTCATCTTTGTTATATATGCTGCAGGGCCCAAAAGGTGAGAGAGGAGAGAAAGGTGAAGCTGGTCCCTCTGGTGCTGCTGGACCTGCAGGTCCCAAAGGACCCCCTGGAGATGATGGACCCAAGGGTAATCCTGTAAGTGTGACACAACAAGCATGAGGTCTTGTGCATGTATAAAAGGCATTAAAAGTTAAATGCCACTACAGCAATGAGGTGAGCCTTACTGAAAGAAAAAAAAAGTCATTTTAGATGGATTATGCTGATTAAATATGAGATTTCCAACACTAATTAGAAATGATTTGAGTACTATATGCGTCCAAGATGAATAAAAGATTGTAATTCAATTGAAATGTTACTGTGCCTCCGACTGATACATTTAGTTTTGTAGGTCCTAATATTTGTTATGGACATTTAAGTTATTGACACATCACTCTGTTAAACCTGTGTTTTCAATCTGTTACTACAGGGCCCTGTTGGTTTTCCTGGAGACCCAGGTCCACCTGGTGAGCCAGGTGTTGCTGTAAGTGCCAAAATCCATCACTAAAAGTCCTGAAAATTATTATTATATTTTTTATTATTAAAAAATGGTTGTTTCATGTATTTACCAGTGATTTTGAATTATTAAAATGTCTTTGCAGTGTAAATTGTCAGCAAGGCGTTTGCTTATTTTTTCAATTGTCAATTTATTTGTCTCTGAAATACTGTGGATTATCAGGGAATAGATGGAGGCCCAGGAGAAAAAGGAGATGATGGAGAGTCTGGTCAACCTGTGAGTATCAACAATATTTAGGTGGAATACCTTTGACTATAGTTTATTAAAAAAACATACTATTTCAACTATATATTTTTTCCTATAGTATAAGTATATATACAGTACAGATATGTAATAAATTAATAAACTGCTTTTGGATATGCGGAAGTCAGACATAATTGCCTGAGCCTACAGTGGCAGACCATAAATTGCAGTCCTTATTAACATTTATTATAGTAATTAGGATTTTCCAGTGCAGGGAAATTGGTTAATTTACCATTAAATTCAATGTATCTGAATCTTCAGGTTTACAAATGTGAACGTATAGCGTTGAGAGTCTCATTGCGAGGCCCATTTATAAGCTACAGTTCTATGCAAATTTAATGAGGGGAGGTTTGTTTTGAGCAACAAACTTTCACAAAAAATGCATACAGCTTCCCTTCCCTGATTAGAAGTTTATCCTTTTAAGCTCAAATCAATCACACAGCTGTATAATTTTGCAAAATTGTATCCATCCTACACTGGCATGCTTTTGAAACCCCAGTGTCTCTTAATTGTGTTCAATTAATTTCACAAAATTATAAAAGACAGTTTAGTTGTGAAAAGTTTAGTTTTAAACCTAAATTTTAAACTCAAATCAATCACACAGCTGTATAATTTTGCAAAATTGTATCCATCCTACACTGGCATGCTTTTGAAACCCCAGTGTCTCTTAATTGTGTTTAATTAATTTCACAAAATTATAAAAGACAGTTTAGTTGTGAAAAGTTTAGTTTTAAACCTAAATTCTATTATCTACATTAGGCTGGTTCAGTTGTGTTGTTTTTGATTCAGTTTCTTCCTTCTCTCTGTTTTAGGGACCTCCTGGTCCCTCTGGAGAAGCTGGCCCACCAGGACCTCCTGGCAAAAGAGTATGTATAGTCTTCATCACTATTATATTTTAAGCAGCATCCATTTAGCAGGTTTTTTTGAACATCCCTGGCATGGAAAACAAGCTTTCTTAATGATCAATATTTTGTGTTTTCCAAGGAATACACAAAAGAGTATTTCTCACTAAGAATGGAACAATAAACTAAAACTGCTATTGATTTATTGATTGAAGATTCTGACCTGTGCAAAAGAATCACCATTTTTGTTTAAAGACTCATCCTCATCAGCACAGATGATCAGTTGTTTTCCCCACCGGGTCGCACCGTTCAACGGCAAACAGAAAAAACAAAGTCCTTCCCAGGATGATGAATAGCGCATACTAAATCATCAGACTGAAATCAAAAACAGCGTTTAAACGGCATCGGAGCCAGAACTCATTTCCTCCACTGTAGTCCTACATCTCTCTCAGGATGAAAGAAGAAAATCAGTCCAGACATTATATTGATCCCGGGCCTGTTTGAGTGACAGCGATGACGGGACGGCGGTGTAAAGGATGTTACAGAGGAAGAGGAAATATAACTGTCACATTTGGGAAAGGAATTCGAAATCCTCTCCCACTGCCACATCAAGAGAAATTTGTTCTGCCAAATGGCTCCTCATCGCCTCTCAGAAAATAATGTTTCGCCAGTCACGAAAATCACGAATATTCTTTTCCGGATGGAAAAAGTTAACTTTTTCCATTTAGATTGTATTGAGGTGTTTCTCACGGCACTCTATCGAACCGGCAAGTGAAATATTATTATTTCCTCTTGTCTTGTGCACAATATAAATTTTACTGCATTTACACTGAACTTGCAGTAGATCCTTTGTGATCTTCATTGATGCACAACGTCATATACTTGTATTTTAAATGTATCACATTTTAATGTGGAAAGCACAATGAAACATTTAACTTAAAGTTCTTATCCTTAGTTTTACTTGAAGTTAACCTATTTTGTGTAATTGGCAATGGTTGATTGACAGCTAAGTAGGCAGTTTTTGCTGGGGTCGCGTGTTTCTGATATTTTGGACCTTGTATTTATTTAGTGTACCACTTTTGACTGGACCAGCCAGAATGGATGTTAATATGAGGTGTAAATAACTGCTGGACCCCCTATAGTACCACTTTGCAGTCTCTAGGGGTCATGGACCGTTTGGTAAAGACTCCTACTATAACTATCAGGCAAACAGTTCTGCTTGAATTTTATTAGCCAGCCCAAGCAGTGCTGTGCTATCCCATTATTCCTCCATAAAGCTTTATAGCATCTCTTTGCACACACACATCCATTATTCATGCAGAATGTAGAGAAAACACCACTCGCTTTCCTAATATGCTTGATGGAGCTTTTCCTGGAAAAATTATACATCCTATCAGCATATGCGGATAGCAATGGCTGACCGACTGTGGCTAGAGAAGCTTCCATTTCATCAGCAAAGGTGTTTAAATCCTGCAAGAGGAAGACGGTCGCGGGAAGACTGATCTCGTGGAATTAAGTCTCCTGCATCAATAATTCCGGCTAGAGCTTATTTTGCATCAAACACAGGGACGTTCTGCTTTCTCAGCATTTTACCGACTGCGGTTGGAAATAAATATAGAGATTCTGTTGCGTATTCTCTCTCTCTGTTTATTTCTTGGACTCTGTTCAGTCTTGGACCCAAGAGACTAGGGAGTCTATTAACTATCTTGGGAATTATTGAATTTGGTGAATCTTCCAGCTGTCATTAGTTGATTTCTTCCTGCTCTTCATTAAATTAAAATCACACAGGGGAGACAAGGGCAAATTGTCAAGCAGATATAAGGTCAAAAGTCCAATTAAACAAATGTATATTTTCTCTAGCAGTAGTTTTATATGCTCATTTCAAACATTGACTTCAAAACCATCTTAAATTAGTTATTTATTATCACCCAACTAAAATATTTTTTTCCAACAACCTTGTTACGTAAACACTTCAAACAAGTTTTAAATATAAAAAGAAGGTAGATTTTAACTGAAAAGTTGAAATCTGTTGCCAGTGCAAGGGTATTTTTTATAAATGTCAGACTGGGGCAAGCTGTCACATTTTATGTAGTAGAAATCCATATTTTTTTGTACGTTACCTGTAGCATTTTTGCTGTTTCATGAATTGTTAAAACATTTTTCCTGAATGGAATGATAGACATGTTCAATAGCCATTGCTTTAAGGAAAATGTTTTAATAGCCAATGCTCTAAGGAAATATTCACTGAAGTAAAAATGTGACAACTAGCCCCAGTCGAGTTTACAAATAACAGAATGAGTATATGCTCACACAAAAGACCTTCAAGCGGATCCATTTGCCCATTAATAGCCATCAAGCAAGATCCCCGAAGTGCTACCGTGATGTCTCACCGTGACCTTTTTCCCATTTGTTTTATAGCCTAGCAGAGAAAAAATCTCAAATAAAACGTCCTTTTCTGTATCCGCAGGGACCCCCGGGGGCTCTTGGAGCTGAAGGCAGACAAGGAGAGAAGGGCGCCAAGGTAACGCATCGTTCCAAAACAATTCAGCCCAGGCACACACCGCAGCCTCCACTGCCATAATTAAAGCACAGCGAGCCATGGGAGAAAAGCACATCTCTGACAGAGTGACTCACTGTTAATACATGTGGAAAGATTGTCACTGTGGGACTGAAGTGTGTAGGCTGTTTTAGCTTTAGTTCATCAACTGAACCCTTATAATCTAAATTGCATAGTTGAAGCATGCCGAGCGTTTTAATGTAGTGTTTCTTACCTTTAATGAGTCATTTATATAATATAATATAATATAATATAATAATTATTATATACATATATATATTTTATAAATAAAATATATATATATAACCTTCTATTTTTGGTCAATAGAAAGTTGAGTAGGGAAAAAAATACATTTTTTAATACAACAATGCAAAAGCTTGTTTATGTATAAGAGTGACATTTTTAATCAGTTTATTTGCGTCCTTGCTGAATAGAGCTATTAATTTTATTTTATTTTTTTTAAACATAATATTGACACTAAACATTTCAACTGTTGTGTGTACGCTTTCATTTATGCATTTTTTAATGAAATGTTTTTTTATATAAAGGTTTTCTTTCTTTTTCAGTGATATTTCAGTAGACGTTGCATGTCAAATGTATGCATCAAAAATCTAAATAGTTTCTATATTCCTCTCTTCTCTTCAGGGTGAGGCAGGAGCTGAGGGTCCACCAGGTAAAACTGGGCCAGTTGGCCCTCAGGGCCCTCCTGGAAAGCCTGGTCCTGAAGGTCTACGAGGAATCCCTGGTCCTGTGGTGGGTTCCCATGTCATTCATCACCTAACTATCCATCATTATACATACACATATATACAGTGGCCCCAAATAGTATTTGGACACTTAAGATGCACTTAAAGTACTGTGAATTTAATATCATAATGTATATATGAAACCAAGTGGTGTCTGCAAATATATGATGTTTAACCTTTTCTCTAAACTTTCTCAAGCTCATGAATGTTAATTACGTGGCATGGCATTTTCCCAATAGTTCTAACTGATTACTGCTCACCAGTGCCAATGTTAGCGGCTTTTGCATGATCTTAAAATTGTCAGTGTACAAGGGCAGCTATGATTCTTTTCTTTACACTGCGGACAAGCAGTGCAATGGAATTCATGCATTTTTAAGTGTGGCTTAAGTATTCAAATAATTTGTGCGGCCACTGAATAGCCTAAATGCACACACACAGGAACAGAATTATATGAAACACCTCACAGAATAATAAATCACCTCTCTTTGAGTTTACAATCTGTGTCTTTCTCTTGTACAATCTGTATCTGTTTCTTGTCTATTTGAAAACGCTTTTTGTAGTATCTGGGCTATTAATCATTGTCCAGCCCACAGTAAATCAATGCCAGACCATAAGCAAAAAACAATGCAATAATGGCTGTTGTAATTGGATGGATTTTCACAGGGTGAACAAGGACTTCCTGGTGCTCCTGGACAAGACGGCCCACCTGGACCAATGGTAAGAAAAGAGACCCCGTTGCCCTTGCTCGTTCTTTCTATCTACCTTTCATCCTCTCTCTCTCTTCTATGTGTGTGTGTGTGTGTGTGTGTACATGTGGGTATATGTGCGCAAATTGAATTCTCACTGTTGGTTCTTTGATATTTAGGGACCTCCTGGTCTCCCAGGCCTGAAAGGAGACCCCGGCTCTAAGGGTGAGAAGGTGAGTGACATTCTATTTCTTTTCCTGCCATTTTTATTAATGTGGTGTCTTACATTTCAGAGAGGCTCAAGGACAAAGATAAAGACTAGACTTGGTCACTCCAGGAAGCCAAAGGAAAAGTTTCACAGCCAGGGGAAAAGTTTCAATATAATATACAGAAGTGTTTTTTTTTTTTATTATTTAAAAACCTTTTTATTTTAAGCATTATATACATTTAGGAATCCTCTTTGAATTCATTGCTGATTCTTAGATATTGAGTCATTAATTAAAAAAAATATTAATGTTATTTTATACATAATTATAGTGTTTTGTTGTCTTTTGGTGTCACAAGTTGGAGTAAAATATATATATATATATATTTTTTTTTTTTCATATTTAGCCATGTAAATGTATTTATTTATATAAGGTAAATAATATAATCATGACATTTTTCCAGTTATTTTATTTTTTATTTTTTAAATTTTCGTGTTTTTGTCTAATTTATTTTTCATACTTAGCCATGAAAATTAATTTATGTATAAAATATTTAATGCATTGTTTAAATTTGTATTTTTTTCCATGATTAGCATGAAAAACAATATTTATTCATATAATTTAAATAATATATCATGTAGTTATTTCTTTAGTTCATTTTTTCCCAGTTAATTTAGTTTTTAATTTATACATTTTATTTTGCCTTTGTTTTATTTTCAGTTATTTTAGTTTTTAGTTTTTTGTATTTTGTATTATTTTAGTATTTTGTCTTTTTTTTTTAAAATACTTTTTTAATGATTAGTTTTTTACATTCATTCATTAATTTTTATATTATTTTTTATTCTTATTTTTTTACATTTTCTTTTTTCTTATTAATTTATAAAAACTTTGGTACAATGTGAATTCATTGTCTTTGATAATTTAGTTGTTGGGTCCAGGCTCTGTGCATAAAAAATTGCTGTCTCTACAACTTTTTGCTTAAAAGTTGACCATCAGATCTTCTGACCTGTGACATCCACTATCATATGTGTTTTTCTTCCAGGGTCACCCCGGTCTTATCGGTCTCATCGGACCCCCCGGTGAGCAGGGAGAGAAGGGAGATCGGGGTTTGCCTGGTCCTCAGGGCACTGCTGGCAGCAAGGGTGATTCGGTGAGTCACTAATGATTTATTTGTCCTTTCCACCCCACCACATAACTAATGTCATACCTCCAGCAGCGCACCTATCAGGACTTCTCCTCCTGTAATGCTGGCAAATTAAAGTAACGACTGACTGAAACAATAACATCTGCACTTATTGCATCTGCGTACATCATCATAATCGTGTTATGGATGAAGCTGTCATGAAAGGTTCTCAGAGCCAGCGGTAATTCTATTACACCAGACGTTCCCATCAAACACCAGTGCGATTACATTTTTTCACAGTCGAACTGTGAAATGTTTGTTTTTCTTTGCCTCATTGAAGAACCATACAACACCTATCCAATGCAGTCAAACGCTTCAGTAAATATATAGAAAACCTTTGAAAGTTGATGGAATAAACAATTAGAAATTGCATTGGTCCACCTTTTTCAGTGGTTTAAAGCAATGAAACTTTAAATGTATTCTGATTAAGTTTAATGAAATTGTAGTCTCCCCTTCTGTGAGTTTATAAAAAAATGAAAACGATCCCATCTCACTAACGTTTCCCACTAGACAGATTTGCGATCTGTTGCTGCGTTTAGTAACAGAGGCTGCATTTCTCCCCACAGAATTAACTCAAAAGTCCTCGACTCTAATGGAGTGTAATGATCAGTGTGTAATACACACCAGAGGATTATGATTAGCAAGAGTCATTTTCACCTCTGTGACAAACGAATTGCAATTTTAAAGACAATTCTTTGAGAGAAAATGAATCTCATCTTTACAAATGAATCACATGAAGTGCTTTCTAACCTGCTGCTCTTTAAACTGTAGGGTATCAGTGGTGCTTCTGGTCCGTTTGGTCCACCTGGTCCTCCTGGATTGCCTGTGAGTCTTTGCTCTGTTGCTGGCATCTTGCATTCAGTGTTGTGCTGTCGTCAGATTGAACAGTTTCTGAAATTGTTGTCACGTGATCTATTTAAACCATTAAAATAAAAGAGCTATCAGATATGTTAAAATGAAGACAGCATGAAAAGTAATACGTTTTAAATACATCAGATTATTCGTAAAATTGTAATTTTGGACTGCCCCACCTCAACAGTCTTGCCAATATTGACTGTATTCATCATTAAAATTTATAGAAGTTTCAGAATTTTGACATACACTATCGTTCAAATGTTTGGCATCAGTAAGATTTAATTTTTATTTACCAAGGACACATTCAATTGAGTAAAAGTGACTGTAAAGGCATTTATAATGTTACAAAAGATTATATTTCAAACAAATTCTGTTGTTTTGAACTTTCTATTCATCAAGAAATCCTTAAAATTATTAGAATGATTTCTGAAGGATCATGTGACACTGAAGACTGCTGAAAATTCAGCTTTGCCATCACAGGATGCATTTTCATTTTTCTTTAGGGTCCACAAGGGCCAAAGGGATCCAAGGGTTCGACTGTAAGTACCACTTTATCACCAATCAATTCGAAGGGCTTGTTATAATGATAATGAGAAAAGGGCTTATGATTTTTAAATGTTCTTCCTGCAGGGTACTGCTGGTCAAAAGGGAGACACCGGCTCAGCTGGACCTCCTGGTCCTCCTGTAAGTGAACTTCTGCCCGCTTCAAGGAGATTTTTAATTAAATAAAATGCAAAAGTCTCATGGAGCGTACACTCATTTTCTCATTCCGTAGGGTCCTCCTGGTGAGATCATCCAAATTATTTCAAATAAATTAGAAAACAGTTATTTTTAATTGTGATTATATTTAACAATATTTCTGTTTTTACTGTATTTTTAATAAATGCCTTGGTGAGCGTAAGAGACTTCTTTCAAAAATAGTTAAAAATCATACAGACTTCAAACTTTTGGACGGTAGTGTGAATTGATATTTCATTTTGGAACAAATAGAAATTTTTTTTAAATGAATGATCTGATTCTTCTCAAATTCTACACAAATTGTAATTTTAACTATATTTGGCTGGCTCAACACTTTTAAAAAGTCTCATGGAGCGTACACTCATTTTCTCATTCCGTAGGGTCCTCCTGGTGAGATCATCCAGCCTCTGCCTATCCAGATGCCCAAGAAGTCCCGTCGCTCCATCGACACGCAAACGGACGAGGCCGGCACCATGCTGGAATACGGAGAGGGCATGGAAGATATCTTCAGCTCCTTGAATAACCTCAAACAGGACATCGAGCGCATGAAGTACCCCATGGGCACGCAAAACAACCCCACACGAAGCTGTAAAGACCTACAGCTCGCTCACCCAGAATTCCCAGATGGTAAGCGAACATGGTGGGGGGTAAAGGAGATACTGTCGAACAGATAAATCAGGAAAACATGCAGCGTTTGCTGGTTTCCAAGCTACTCAGTAGGTATTGGCTGTGCTTCTAAAATTCTAAGCCTGTCACTCAGGAGGATTTGAATAACAGCAGCAGCAGTCGACAGCTGATTGGGAAGATGTTTAGCATTCTGCGGACTCCAGCGAGAGCTAACCTCTCCCTCCCAAATCATGGCTTACAAAATGCCAGCTCTTACACTGACCTTTCAGAGCTGGTTTTACCGCACTCGCATTAGCCTGCTATTTTATTTACACAATGCATCGCCACTGCTGATGCCCGTGAAGTGTGTGATTTTAGCTGCGGAAATTAATAGAAAGCCAGGCAGAGATGCAAGGATATCTTCGTGTATGATCTAAATGATTTCCTACTGTACCTGTGGTCATTCTAGATAATGATGTCTGATGGGTTTTTTCTCTCAGGTGAATACTACATCGATCCCAACCAGGGATGCTCCGGGGACTCCTTCAAAGTGTACTGCAACTTCACAGCGGGAGGCGAGACCTGCATCTTCCCTGATAAAAAGTCAAATGGAGTGAGTGGCATTCTGAAACCCCCTAAGGATGAACTGGCCAATAACAGCCAGACAAGATCACAACATCTTACCTCTGTCACATACAATGGGTTTTCTCCTAAAGACCATAGGAGTGTTTGAATCAGTCACTTTAAAGAGATGTTTTTAGCGTGATTGTTAGTTTTTGGAGGTGTAGATCCAAACACATCGTTCCCCTTAAAGGGTGAATCTTATGACATTATCCAGGTCACTTTCACCTGAAGAAAGAAAGGAAGGAAGGAGGGAGGGAGGAATTCCTTTGAAAATAATACCACAACAGTAAAACACCTTAATGAATTTAGGATTTTATATATATATGTATATTAGGGGTGTAACGGTACACAAACATGACAGTATGGTACGTACTAAACATAAACTAAACATAATTGCTTTTTTTTTTTTTTTTTTACAATGGTTTACTGAACAAATGGCTCTTTCTTTAAATAAATTCAATTATAATTACAATTTTCGTAGGGATAAAAATCTACCTAAACTATAGGGAGTCCTTTTACATTACTATAAGGTTACAATTAACAACAGAGCCCAAACTTAAATTCAATTACTATTTATTTTTAACTATAATAATCAACACTCAAATTAAAAAGCTGTAAGAAAACATGTTTTTAAATTAACTTCTAAATTATACCATTTCTATTTGTTGAAATATAATAATTTACAGTCATAACTTGTTTCATAAAATATTTATTTAAACATATACATTACATAATTAAGACATCACTTACAGGTAAAGTAAAAATAATCAAGTATAGTCTAATATTTCGCAAAATGCTCTTCACTAGACTTCATTCTCTAGCAAATAACGAGCTGTAGACACTGATGACTTGCCTGAGGTAAACGAAACTCTACGTGACGTTTTGTTTACAAGCTGTTTTAATGACGTCTTTCCGTGGTTGAAACACTGATTGAGCGATTACGTGAGGGGTGAGATGTTCATTAATGTATATTTCGCGTTAAAACTAGTAATAAAGAAGAAGGAGTGATCACACTCACTCGCGCTCCGTGCTGCTGTCTAGAACTGAGGTGTAAGTATACAGCGATATATATATTGTCTTTGGAGTGAAATATGACCTAGATATGTTTTTGAGAGATTTTGGGAGATTCATTTAAAATGTAAATATGCACTCATACAAGTTTTTTGTTGTTGTTGTTTTTTTGCATTAGTTTAAATGTTTTGTCTTTGTAACAGTAGTAATGTTCAGATCCGAAAAATCATGACTTTTTTTTTAATAAGATCAAATTTGAGTGGAAACCTCATTCTCAACATTAAAATAATCTGCTTTTCTCATGCTTTGTTAAACAAAGCCGTATATTTCAGTGAGATGGTTTTTCATTTCATTCCAATTGTTGGAACCAGATGCTGTATGAAAAATAGCTGGGTTTAATTTTATTTAATTTTCTGCTAAAGTAAATTTGCTGTTCATTTTAAACTATGCGCACAGCTGGTCTTTTGCCGTTATGTTTTTTTTTTCACATTTATCTTTGTGTCGTCTTTAAGGTGAGAATATCTTCATGGCCCAAAGAGGTTCCTGGCTCCTGGTTCAGTGAATTTAAGCGTGGCAAAATAGTAAGTGCACTCTCTCGTTCCTCTTTCATCTTCTCCTTTATGAAAAACACCATCTTGTCCTTCGAAAACTTAAAGGACCTGAGTGGTCTGCTTGGTCTTTTTTCTTTACTCAACCAATGGACAGACACCAGTAAGAGCACAGCTTTTAAAAGATGCTGTCACTGCAGCCCTGGATCCATCAACAAGCCGAGCACACCCACAAACACACATACTCACCGCATTTATATTTGATGCAGTTGAGAGTTATAAAGGCGCCGCTGCACCTCACCGGCGTTATGTTTCTGGTGTCTGCTCAGACTGTTTTCTACTTTGTCAGAAGAAATGGTTTTTCTATTATTCAGAGTTCCAACTTTACCAGTTTTAAATCAATGTATTGGTGTCTTTGAATTTGTTTGTTTTTTATTATTCAGAGTTCCAAATTTACTAGTTTAAAATCATTTTATTGGTGCCATTGAAAACCAGTGACTTGCTTTAACGTTAATACCTAACGATTTTTTCCTCATCTTATAAGAACTGATTATGAATAAAATTGCAACTTATTAACACAAAAAAGATAAACCTAGACAAAAATTATATTATATTATATTATATTATATTTAGTGCTGTCAAACGATTAATCGCATCCAAAATAAAAGTTTTTGTTTGCATAATATATGTGTGTGTTGTGTATATGTATTATGCATATATAAATACACACACATACAGTATATATTTTGAAAATATTTACATGCATTTACATTTCTATATTTATATTCATATAATTTATTTTATAAATAAATATATTGCAATACAATTTTTCTGAAATATATACATGCATGGGTGTGTATTTATATATACATAATAACTATATACATATGTTCCTCTTTTTAAATTGTTGTATAATGTCCAGCTATTATTGCAGATTTAAAACCTTAAAAATGTAAAAAAATAAAAATAAAAAAAAAGTATTTTTTGTAAAGAATATTTAGTGCTGAATAAAAATAAATAATAACATTATT
>NW_015643932.1:276781-299265 GCF_001515625.1 Sinocyclocheilus rhinocerous
CATATATATATATATATATATATATATAATATAAAACATTTATACAAAAACATATTTGATGTGCCAAGTGAAAATACTGCTGCCGAATTGTGCAAAACTTTCCATCGTTTTTGTTTTCACCCTCAAGCTTTCATACGTGGACGCAGAAGGCAACTCGATAAACATGGTCCAGATGACCTTCCTCAAACTACTGACAGCCTCCGCCAGGCAAAACCTGACCTACAACTGCCACCAGTCTGTCGCCTGGCACGACGCCACTACGGACAGCTACGATAGGGCACTACGCTTCCTCGGCTCCAATGACGAGGAGATGTCATATGACAACAACCCCTTCATCAAGGCCCTGTCAGACGGCTGTGCGGTAAGTCTTCCATCATAGTTTGAAATATGCATCATTTAAATATGCAACGCACATTTCTGACTGTCCTTCTCTCGTCCTGTAGATGAGGAAGGGCTACGGAAAGACGGTACTGGAGATTAACACTCCCAAGATCGATCAGGTTCCGATCATCGATGTGATGTTCACTGACTTTGGGGATCCTAACCAGAAATTTGGATTCGAAGTTGGTCCAGTCTGCTTCCTTGGCTAAAAAACACAGACAAAGAAAAAAATACCAATAACTTGGCAGGGTAGGACGGGTTAGCGCACGAGTCAAGACTTTTTTTTTCTTGATCTCATCAAACCATCAAGCCCCTGTTCCTGCCACATGCAAGTTTTGAATAAAAAATGGGGTAGCGAACACGTCTTACCTATTACCCAGGAAAATACTTGTTGCCCTTGTAGGGCAAGGATCACATGAAACCTGCTATGGAACAAAAAGGTGAAGGACAACGTCAAGCCAAGGCAATCGGTGAACCTGGGAGGTCCATGAGACGGAGAAAGGGAGGACCTCTCATCCAGAGTCTATCGGTGCAGCGCAAAAAAGAAAAAATAAATTAAAAGAAAAAAAGACGACAACAATGGTGCTTGTTCAAAATACAAAAAAGAGGTGCTATGAGAAAGAGGATGTATTTTAATAAAACTGTAATTATTATTTTGTACATTATTGTTGCTTCTGAATCCACTTTCAAAACTTGCATGTGTATCACAATTGCATCTGGCTCTTAATTTCCAAATCCCTCACGAAGGTTTATAAGTTATAGAACTGAATAAATAAAGAATAAATAATGATATTTTGTGGATGAATACTGTGTACTTATTATTAAGCAAATAAAAGACGGCATTCAAACAGTTCCCTATTATTAATTGTAATGTAAGTCCTTTGTATATATTGACCATCCCAAAGTCGCTCGCAGTTTGGCCCACTGAACACCTCGAGGAAGATTCAACAGCACATGCAACGCAACTAATGTTGTCTCCTGTGCTTGATTTAAGTAATCTTGCCATTCATTCACTTTAATTTAATTTTTGTTTGTTATTTGTTTTTTTCTCAGTTGTAGATCGGTCGCATACCTCAAACTATCTTGAAAATAACCATACCGATGCAAATATGGTGTGCCCTGTATATAACTTGGTTATACAGTTAAGTTTATATATTTTGGGTGGGGATATTTTTTTTTTTGAATGGGAAAAATACATATCTGTTAGGCCTCTTTTTGTTCGAAACCTTCTGTGAATGCAATGCTAAGGCCTTTTCGGTGACCCATTTTTGTAACTAAAATGAGAAATTGTTCTAAATGTGCTTTTTATGGTTCATTTCATTATTAAAAACTGGATTCCAACCAACCATGAAACTGAGTTGTGGATTGTTTGTTTGCTTCGTCAAGTCAGACCGTTTTATTGTCTGTTTGGTATGTGCATTTGTGTGATTTTAATAGGTTTTAAATGACAAATGGCATCTGACCGATACCTTCAGTTTGAAAGATGCCATTTTAGTGCCAATAAGTGAGCTGTAATAATATCCCAAAATTGCATTGGTTAAAATAAATGCTTGCTAGCTCATGCATAACACGTTGTTTAATTAATTACTTCCTCGTATCATTTATCATGCATTACAGCTCATTAGCAGGTCATCTGGGATGTCTGAACAGGATGAGAACAGCGTGTTTACTTTAGAAAAACTTTCATACTCATTTCATACAGGTCCCTCTGGCTCCTTTCCTAATCGAGTGCTGGAAGCTACCCAATCTGATGGTACCTATATGGAGTCTCATTAGGCACTGCGTTTAATATGAAAGCCCCATCTCCATTTAAGAATAAGACCTCTCTCTATCCGCTGTTTGATGTCTGTGTATCCTCACCGGTTAGATCAGCAATGAATTCTCTGCATTATTATTGGACATCTCTCTTCAAGCTTTCAAAGGAATGCCAATTTGATATTTTTCTTTAGGCAAAGACTTTGAGTTTGCCATTTCACCATGAGCCTTTGTGGCAGGCATTCTCTGCTTAGCATTTAAAAAGATTTTCAAAGGATTTGACTCTCTCTGGATGAACTCCATTTGAGCAGCATCTCAAGAACTTTTCTGCATGACAGGGATTCAACCGACTTAAATATATGAGGTACGGTGTTACATTTGGTAACTGTGACTTAAAAACATAACACATTAAGGGGAGAGGTGTTATAATTGAGCAAATTCACTCTCAAAACTTGTCTGGGAGGTTGGTTGCCTAATCAACGACTGGTAACCTCTTTATAGTCAAAATAAAAGTGAAATGGTTTTCTCAAAATATATGCTTAGTCAACTTCACAAACCTAAAGCGGAAAATGCATAAAAGACCATGTGCCTGTGGGAGTGTGTTTTTGTTCTTAAACAGCGTAAGAGCCAAAGCAAATATCCATGTTTAAAGCTTAAAAATCAGTTCACGCTCTCTTAGTGGAGCTTCCAGGAAGCCGTTCCTTCTCTGTATTATTGTTTCTGGTGGTTAGACATTGTACATCCCAAGCACACAACCAAGACAAACAATGAAAAGGCTTTTTTTTTCCCCAAGAAAAGACAGCATTTTGGGGGGGGAGGAAACTTTAACAAACTGGTTGCTCACTTCACATATTTTTTTTAATGGTAATACATTTTTCAGTTATCTGACTGCACTTTATTAAAGTATTTTAAAATTAATCAACTTTTACTTTACTAGGATCCAAATCTTACTTTGTCACAAAGCACATCTCTTTCTTACTACACTACATTTAAAAAAAATATATACAACTATACAAGCCCATTTTCTCCACTGAATAAAAATGATAAGTTATAGTTATATCTCACAATTCTAAACTAATAATACCCGTAAAATATATAATTAAAAACAATAGTTAAAAAAAAAAATCTAAACAATATAAACTCAGAATTGCCAGATGTTAAAACTCGCAGTTCGGGAAAAGTCAGAATTGTAAGATATAAAATTGCAATTGCAAGAAAAAGGTCGGAATTGTGATGTTAAAAGTCACATTTACCTTTTTATTTTTTTTATTTAGCGTTTGAAATTAAAAACAGCAATGAACATTGCGAAACATGTTTACACTGCGAATGTAAACAAATGTAAATCAGAATTGTGAAATGTAAACTTGGAATTGTGAGGAAAAAAAATCGAATTCCGAGTTTATATGTCGCAATTCTGATTTTTTTTCCTCTGAATTCTGAGTTCACATCTCACAATTTCAAGTTGTTGTTTTTTACACCACAGAAAAAAAAAACTTTTCGCAGCATTTTCCTCAGATGCAAAAAACAAAGTCTGAATTGGGAGATATACAAATAGAAATGCAAGAAAAAAGGCACAATTACAGTTTAATTTTTTTTTATTCTGTAGCAGAAATGGGCTTGCACTGAATGATTAATCCGTGAGTTCGAATTATCCGCTTACTGATTCAGTGCATGTTCTGGACATCTTAAGTTAACAAATCTCTGAAAAATAAGCCAAAAGTGATTTTTGGCTAAGACTAAGCTATAAATGTGACTTTACGTCGAAAGTCAAAGCAGACAGTGATTGGTTGGAAACACCCTTCTAAGATTCAACAGATCACTACTGTTTGATTGACACATGTATCATCCAATCACAGGAAGATGTGACTGTAAACCCTACCCCCCATCACCTGCATTGCTCTGCTGGATGCATGGACACTTGAAAGATGTAGTTTGTCTACTTTGTTCCAAAAGATATACCATAACAGAGGTGTTTGCCTGTGTTTTGTCTCATCACTTCATCAGTAATTACCTGAGCTGTCCAACAATGAAAACGTTAAATTAATTCTCTGCATGTGCTGTCTTTTGCAGCATTATTGTGGAATGGGGGAAAAAACACCCACGATTCTCTCTTCAGGGGCTGCATGGGACCTGCCTGTCTCTTCTCCGTTTCCTCAAAGGCAGATGAACAAAGATCAAACAGGCTGGCCAATGGCATTAACTTTGAATATTCAAGCTGCATGGGTACAGAGAGACGCCACGTAACTGCCAGCCCATAATTCCCTCAAAAGGAACGCTAAGCCTCAAATCATAAAACAGCCACCCATTTAAAAAAATAAAAAGCAGGAGAGTTTCCGTCGCTGTCAGTCAAGGCAATCCTCAAAGAGAAAAGCTGAAAGAAGAGCAGCAGATATTCTGAATTGCTAAGCTAAAAGGTAGCCGTGCATTAAAAGGACTCTAAAGCGAACTTAACAAGAAATTCAGCATAATTAGGATGTTTCATAACTACTGCAATGAGGACATGAAGCTCTATGCAGGTAATTAAGTCTGGCTATTAGAAAAATGCACAAGCGGAGAGGTGTTGTAAAAGCTACACTGATTATGATGGGAAGTACAGCAGGTGGTGTATGGATTTGCAGCCATTTACAGAAATGAGCATTTAACGCCTGGTGGGCAGATGTAATTGTACACATAACCTTCAGAACTTCATGGCCACTAACATCTCGTCACTGTGAGAGACATAAGCTCTCTGTATATAATGGTGGTTGGGCTTTATTGCTGGCTCACATCTTTACAGGTCTGACACTGGAATATAAAAATTCCTTTATAGTTGAATTCACAGGCAATTTGACAAACAGTCCAAGCATGATTTCATATCAGTGCAGACTGAAAACTAGACTATTACTATTGTAAAAGTGACCAGGGCTAGTTGTCGCACAAATCTGTAACCATGAGGTTTTGAGTCAAAAGTCCAACAAAAGCTTGTTTTGTCTTGTTCAAATTCTGATATCATGTAATTTTTGCTACAGATGTTTGGTAACAACGTGATCACCAAATCAATATCTACTACTGGCCTACTTTCTTATAGAGTGGATTTAGTCGATTTAGAAACTTCAATTTTAAACACAATATTGCCATTACTTTGCTTTGATCCACCAACAAAAATAGTTTCAAACAAAAGCCTCAGCAGAACAATTGCAGCATTGAATAATACAGTGTTTTAAATCAATTGGTTAAGTAAATGATTCAATGACTCATTTATAAAGACTGGCTGTTTCTCAACAAACTAAGAATGCAAAGAACAGACTTGTATTCTCACGGAGACCGGTATTGCCAGGCTACCTTGGAAGAACGAACTCGGAAGGACCTAAGGACACAGAATGCATCTTTGTGAGAATTGAGATGCGCTGTGATCTTGTTGCTCAACTGAACGTCGGAGCACATTGTAAGAAGTGGCCAAAAGTACAATAGATACAACATACCATCACAAACACATGTCATAGCCTATTAAAACATTTACTTTCTTATTATTATGGATAGACATTATTTTCATATTATTTATATCTCTTTATTATGTGTATTTGTTACCTATGCTTTGTCAATGTTAAGATTTTGTTTAATATGTCAATAAAAATACTACAAGCTTTCTTCAGGTCTTTATCACAAAATTATGCAAAAGAAATGTTTACTTTCACGAGCCGTCATTTATTTACGAGTTTGCAGCGGGAATCTCTTGAGAAAGAACCAGAAGTTTAAAGCTTACAGGCTTTCGTATATATATATTCAGTGTAAATGTAAAGGATCGATCTGAACCTCAATGCTCAAAATAAAAAAATTGCCAAATTCTGATGAGTCTGCTGTAACATACGGACACAAGTGCAACTGGTCTGCTGTTTATTGATCGTGTGATTTGAGGCTGTTAAGGGTCAGGGCAGCTAAGTCTGTGAGACTGCGAGTGTGCGTGGGAGGAGTGGGGAGACCAGCCAATGGTTTTGTTTAGTGGGGGAAGACTTGCTAATCTCCTTCACCTGCCCCGTGTTCTCATGTGGACAACGAATGAGTTTAATGGGTGGAAAAGTGTTCATTATGGCAGAGGCATCGACTAATGAGTCGTTACTGCTCAGAAGTGTCATTAAGATCCAAAGACAGCATCTGATCTTTGAACTACACTGTAATCACAGCTTTTGTGTACAACTTAGAGTGTGTGATAGCATTGGTGTACGTGTGTGTGCATGGCTATGGTGTCCTGCACCTATTATTTTTGAGGCAATAACGGTCTTGGTTCACTTGGTGCTTTGTGCACGTTTAAATAGTTCCAGTTTTAAACAAACAAACAATAAATGAATAAAGAAAAATTGCAGTTGAACTTATAAATGTAAAGAGGAATGTGATGTAAAATTTGAATGCAATGTAAGTCGCTTTGGATAAAAGCTCTAAAATGCATAAATGTAAATATGATACTTCTTTCTAAATTAACTGATTAACTCGCCTAAATTAAACTAGTTCATTATGTGACAAACACTAAAGCAGGGTTATTATAGTTAACTAAAACTCAAATTAAAACCATTAAAAAAAACATTTTAGTTACATTAAATAAAATAGCCTAAACTTTAACTGAAATATTTAACAAAAAAGTGCTTCAGCTAAAACATTGAAATAAAAATTAATAAAAACGTGCAGACATAAAAAAACAAAAACTACTAAAAATGTAAAAAAATACACAACAAAATGACTAAAACTTAAATGGAAATAAATAAAACTGAGTCAAAATATAATGTATATGTAATGTATATGATATTAAAATAACACTACAACAAAAAAAAAACATTTTAGTTACATTAAATAAAATAAACTGAAATATAAAAAACTTGCTTCAGCTAAAACAAACATTGAAATAAAAATGTATAAAAACATACAGACAGAATTTTTTTTTTAAACTACTAAAAATGTCAAAAATACACAACAAAATTACTAAAACTTCAATGGAGTCAAAATACAATGTGTATATGTAACGTATATAATATTAAAATAACACTGCCCTGGAGAATGTCTGGAGAATATTTGCTTGCATATATGACACTTTTGAACTATTTATTTATTTTTTTGCATATTTTTGTGTTTTTTTGATGAATGAATGAATGAATGAATGAATGATTCAACCCATTTTTTCTTAGTTATTAATGATTCTTGTTTTTCTTTTTTTTTTGGAAGTTCTATTCAAACTCGCTTGAACCAAGGGATCTTCCGTTCTTTCAAAGTTGTCTTTTCCAAAGTTGATGTCTCTGCAACATGGTGTCCGCACTCTCTCTCATCTCAACTACCTTCAGTACCCAAGGATACCAAGTTCGAAATGTAAGAAAGACACTGACAGTGACGTGAATCTGGCAGAAAGTGAGCCCTCATCACTTGTTTGTCTTTCATAGCGCGCACGGACATCAAGGGTAGAGCTGAGACAAGAGGCGAGGTGATCAGAGAAAGAAGAAAAGCGAAGCTGAACAGGGCCCGAGGAGAACTGCGAGGTCTCCCTCTCTCAGAGACCTGAGAGACTGTCAACCCAGAGCCCCACTGGGCTGACTTACAAAGCTTCCCATCTACCCTCTTCAAAGACACCCCAGCATTTGAATAAGTTCAATCAGGTCCTGCTGCCATGGAATGTAACGTGATGCAGCAGAGTGTCGAGGTGAATAACGCTCAAACCTCCAGCCTCATCCAGCTCAATGCTAGTGGCCCTCAGAAGATGGTCAGTGGCACCAACGGGACGGGGCGAGCGCTGGCCGCGCAAAGGACAGGTGAGAAGATTGTGTTCTCCAAGAGAGGAGGCGTATCACCTGACAACTACGATCAAAGGACGAATCAAAAGACAGGGAACTGAGAGCCCATGTAGGAGGATTCTGAATGCAAAGTGGCTCTCATCATAGAATATTCTGTGACAAGATGTTTTATGGATGTTTCAAGGATGTCCTCTTGGGCTGACTTTTATTTGATACAGCATCAGTCTTTACAAAATTACACTCGCCCAGAAAGTCCATTTTATTTCAAGTGTTCCAGGAACCTTATGATGGTTTGGATCCTATTTGGAAGAAAATAACCCCACATTCCAAGTTGGTTTGACGCCAATAGAGGAAAAATTGACTTCTGGGCCTCGGCCAGCAGTCAATACATAACATTAAAGTTACATTAAACCCATATCAATGGTCTAAAGATGAATCAGTGGCTAGTTTTAGACTGCCTGACTGATGAAGTTAAGACTCACATTAAGAAACGGCACAAAAAGATCTAACGTGATGTGCAGCAGAGAGAAAGTGTTATTGCGTCGTCTCAAAGCCATTAAGCCAGAATCCAGCGGTTATTTGACACTGCGAGAGGGAGCCATGCTCCATAGATCGGTATAAATCTTCTGCCAAGCCTGCTGCTATCCAAGTGCTGTTGGAATTGATTGGCTGAATTATTGATGACCGTGAAAGGCTGTGTTTAGATGGCTTAGTAATTACTGCTATCTGTATTAAGAATTAAACATAGCTCTGCTCAGTGTCATTAGCTAAAATTGTTCTTTGGAAGTTGATTACTTCACAACAAACACAAACGGTTTTAAGTCGACATGAAACAGCATCTGCGACCCATTTTCCTTGTGTAATGACATACTTAAGGATTTTCACTGAATAAAGCACAAGCCCAAAAACAATGCCAACATCTTTAAGGTTTTAATTATGTTTCAGGGTAAAGTTTTTTTTTAATTTTTTTAAATACCATAAATTATTAATTCATAAAAATGCATTCAAATATCAAATTTAATTTAATTTAATAATTGTATTATTTAATTGTATTATGTAATTTAATTTAATTTAAATATACTCGTTATAGAAAATGTACAAGATTTCCATTTTTAATGTATTTTTGAATAAATAGATTGGACAAAAAGCAGTGCATCATTGACCCTCTTATTTATTTATTTATTTATTTATTGCAGTTTGCTGACATTTTACAATTTATTTAAGATAAATAAATAAATAAATAAATAAATAAATAAATAAATGAGATGATGTCAATTAAAAACGGAAGTCATTTTAGAGGTGGAGGTAATCATTTCACTTCAATAAAAGGTTTCAAAAAGAAACTTTTTTTTTTCTTTTGATAAATGTGCACTGATTAAACATGCACAGTAAGTGTATAGGGTCAAATGCAATTTTAAAATACACAAGACATTGCACAAAGCAGTTTGAAACTCTACTGTCTTCTGACTATTGTGAAGGACTTTCACTTTTGAAACAAAAAATAAAATGATATAATTTCAAGGAAGAACACAATAGTGTTCTCAAACTCATTTCCAAGAACAATTATATTGACCTCACCTGAGTTATTTATAGTTTGCAAATGCACAGGATGATGAGCATTTACGTGAATTATGTTAATGTGCACATGTGGTATTTATGTGAATACCAAACCACAGCAGCCACAGGAGAGTCTTTCTCAGCTTTAACCACCGACAATCACAGGGCATCTTCCAGCCCGACTGCAGTTCCCTGCTCATGTTAAAAAGATTAGATGGCTGATGAGTACACATCCCAGACACAGTTATGTCAAAGGAGGCAAACAACTTTGAAAATAAAAAATCAATCAGTTGTGTATCGCAGACTGTCTGGAATATGTTATGGGTTTGTGTATGAATGTCTCCCACGGCCTCAATTTTAGTATACCGCTGTGTCTAAACTGCAAGCAAGCAAAGTGACAACTAGATTGCTCCCATTTTAATCAACAATGCTGTCTACGTCACAATGCTTGCAGCTTGATTATAATGGGAGCGATATAGTTTGTGTCAATTTGTATACTTTTACTATGCAGTGAAAGTACAGTATGTGCTTTTCCGTGTTGGGAAAGTACACACTTTTGAGCATAAAGGCCCATTCATACCAAAAACGATAACTGTAACCATATTATCGTCCACACTAATGCATAATATTCTGTTTGTTATCAGCATGCTGCAGTTCTGTCGTCTGTCACTTTAAATGCTCGAGTTCTTTAAAGGGGTCATATGATGCGATTTGAAGTTTTCCTTTCTCTTTGGAGTGTTACAAGCTCTTGGTGCATAAAGAAGATCTGTAAAGTTGCAAAGACTAAAGTCTCAAATCAAAAGAGATAGGTAACACTTTCTATGAAGTGCTAGCAGTAATTTAACAAATGTAGCAAGGGTTGGAACATTCATTGACTTGAATTGTGAGCAGCAACAGAGACAATCATGTGTGAATATAAGGGATTTAATAAATGAAACTATATCTAACATATAACTAACTAATCAAAACACATACAGAATGAAACAAAGTAAGGAAAAGAGAGAAAAGAAAAGGATGGCAGTATTTCACATCAATTTTAGACACAACCTTTGAGAAACATCAGAGAATCAAAAATCACCTTAAAAGGGGCTGAAACTTAAACACGCATCTAAAGAATTGTAAACGGTTACTTGCATTGGTTTCGATTGCTGAACAAGAGTCCTGATGCGGTAGACAACGGAGGTCTTTGATGAGTTCGTTAGGAGTAAGATGGAAGTTTTACTTCTGGTTCTTCTGAAGAAGGAAAAGTCCACAGCGACTAAAGTTACTTGAAGATAAAAACTGCCGGAAAATAAAAACTCAAGATCGAAAATCTTGAGAGTCTTGGAAAAGTGTTGTCTCAAACGAAGAGGGTTTCTGAGCAAAGATTATTTCGGGCTAATAATAATGTGTTTTTTTAACCTTAAACCGCATAAACACATTTCATTACACCAAATACACAAAATAATGTTCTTTTTAGCAACATCATATGACCCCTTTAAAGCAGGATGGATTCGGATTGACAATGTTTTTATCATTCATCAGCTGGGAAAAAAAACATCCTTAAGAAAATGATTCCAGTGACATCGTTCGTCTGTGCCATTATCGTTATAGTTGAGCTGAGGACACTGCTATTTTTTTACATTTAGAAAGATTTTTAAAACTATATCTTTATCGTTATTGTCTTTGGTATGAAAGTTAATTCATCCCTAAATTTGATTTTTTTCATCATTCTCATCCTCATGTTGAATGAGTTTCTTGAGTTTCTGTTGAGTGGAACACAAAAAATTATATTTTGAAGAATGTTGGTAACCAAATAGTTGCTGGTAGCCATTAGGTGCGTTCGACTTGAAGCACCACTACAGACGGCAGTCAACGAGAGTAGCCGCTTGCAGTCGGGGGCGGAGTTGAAAACGGAGCCGTCAAGCCGGACACTTTCTGCTCCCGTTAGTGACGCTCGCGCGGTGTTTGCATACTCTATCACAGATGAAGTGAATTAAATGCAATATTTGTCAAATACACAGACGTTTCAGAAACGTTTTCATGAGCAACAGAAACACTTTTTATATACTGCTTAATACAGCGCCATCTGTTCAAGAATAAAGTTCAACGTAAATATATACTATTTAAATACTAATAAAGTGGGGGTATATATGCGTTCGTGATAAACGTGACTCAATAACATTGCGACAACAGTAAAAAAGCTTTTACTGTTCTAAAAACACAGGTTTATGAGCAGTATTGGATTTGAAGATGTTAGAAACACACGTCATTGTTGTCATGTGGTGAATTTGGCCAATCGTGAAACAGCTGTGTTGTCATCAGCACTCCTGCAATCGTTCTGAATAAGCTGCGCCAGCTGAGTCGGCTGGCTGCTCTCGAAACGCTATCGCGGTACTTTGATGCAACACGTGACAGTGACGTGGCGTCGGCGCCGGTTCAAGTCGGACTAAATTTCTAACCGACATGCACTGCTTCAAGTCAGCCGCCGATCGGTTTGCGCGGCGCCGCATGAAGTCGAACGCACCTATTGACTTTCATAATAGGTAAAGAAAAAAAAAAGTTTTGCATCGCTTCACAAATCCTCTTAAAGTGTCTATTGGATGCACACTTCAGAATCTCACTGGAAATAGTAGGTCATCCGGAGATTTTTCAGCTACTGCTTTATGAATACTGTGAATATATACTGCTCTTTTCACATACTGTTTTCACCTAAAATATAGTAAGGCATTATGCGATTTCGGATTCAGCCTATGATTTTGAACACACAAGATCTCACATGCTTTAATAAGTGCTCATTATATAAATTGTGTACAGTTTGATTTGGATTCAAGCCATCATTTGTTAAAAGTAAAAGTAGCTTGTGTTCAATTAGAGATGGAAATCTAGCCTGCTGTCTGTCTCTTCACTCTATTGAGCTGTTGTTGTTTTCTGATTCAGTTGGCTCCTGGGTTGCCATTTGTAGTGTGCATCTCAATTTGATTCAACATTTAATTGATGATGTTTTGATAAGGATTTGTGTGTACTTCAGTGCGAAAAAATGAAGAAACAAACATTTAAATGGTTTGAAGTCTGGGGCAATTAGCCTATCACACAGTCATTGCTAGCACTTACTATAAGATATGAATGTGCTTTGGCTTTTGCCCTCAAGGATTTTTGCAGAAGGCATTATTTTTTTTCTCTCAAGACTGCCACTTTAACACACTATGTCCACACTGCAAGCGAACAACACAACACATAGAAATAAGCCCTCCATCCAAATTTGCATACCGTTCATACTAATTTAACCACATTCTCTGTAATGTGACTGTAATACAGCTATTTTCATAATAATCTAGCTACTTATCCAGCGGATAGCGGTGTAGTGTGATCAAAGGCTTTACTTTTTTTCAGAGGGGTGTAATCAAATGAACTCACCTAAATGGTCTTCTTGCTTTCTTCATTTGAAATGCAAGAAAATGCTACTCGTATTCATTCTAGTGAATTGGTTTGTTCTCTCAATTTCTCTCATATCTAGCACTGGGAAGTCCGAATCAATTCTCCTAAATGATTCTTTTGGTCTCATAATTACATAGAATGATTCATTCTATTGAATCAGCTTGTTCTAAATGGTCCTCTCTCTCATGTGCATAACTCTGGGAAAACCGATTCATCCCTCTCTCATACTGTAAGTAGCACTGGAAAATTCGATTCATTTTATCAGACGTAAATGAACAGGTCCATAAAAATGATTCACCACTTCAATTCACTGTACTATGTGCTGTATTTTCAAATCTTAATCTTATCTTAAACAGAGTGTTTCTTTGATGTATTTAGTATAAATTTAACCATGCATTTTTAAATGACAATTAAAAAAAATAAATAATTGTAATTGTGAATAATTGTCATTTCAGACAGACAGACAGACAGACAGACAGATAGATAGATAGATAGATAGTTGAACAATAAAGATTTTTTTAATATTTCAGCCTGCCAATGAGCTCAATACCCAAACTGTGAAACAGTTAAGACAGATTTTTATATAATTTCAGATTTTCATATTTCATATCTGGTTTTTCAGGTCATTGTTGAAAGAGTCAAAAAAGTCAAAAGAGCCCACTCTCTATGTACTCTGGTCTCTAGAAATAGTTCGGATCCCTCCTTCAGTGCAAGTCTATGGGATTTTTGCCCGTTTTCTCAGTCGCCAAGGGAAAATCATTACAGTCTAATTGCTCAATATAAGCCTCAGAAAGCAGCACTAATAAATGGATCAGATATCCACCAACAGACACTCACACAGACACTGACTCAATAAAACATCTATCACTGCTTTTTATATTTTTAAACAGCCTACAACCCCAAGATTCCATTCATATTTCCAATAAAGTTTCTAATAAACAGACTTGTGTATGAAGACTCATCAGTTGTGGAAGGAACCTCATTTGTTTGGCTCTAACAGGCTTCATCTGCTACCATATGTTCAGTTGTTTGGCAGAAGCTTTCTTTGCCTTTCCACAGCAAGTTGGAAACTGTGGAAACAATGGCGGCTATAGTGCCTGGCGTGGCTTTGTGTTTCCAGCAGTCTGGCAATGACAGCTCCTGTGGCTCCAACACTCAGACCACATGCATATAGTTAGTCAATTAAACCTTGTTATTTCCCATATGAGGAATGTATTTTTGTACTTTGACAGGAGCTGACAACATGGAAAGTAACAGGATTATATGGATTTTATGTTACTCCCCAGGCTAGAGTCACTCCGCTTAGCATATTTCATTAAACGTTTTATGCTGAAGTTGCCTCAGGTCTGATATGAATTAGCGTCTTACATCCTGAGATGTTGTAGCACAAAGAGTGGCAAAAAAAATCATATTTAAGAATGCATGCAAAGTGATTTGCTGTGTATAATTCGATTTCACTCTAAAGCTGAGATTTAGTTTGTTAGTTTCAATTTTAGAGTGTTATTTCGGCTTCAGAAGAAGAAGAAAAAACAGCTTGAGGAAACCTTTGTATTTATAATAAGAGGACAACGCTCAAACCCTTTTTTCCCTATACGTTTTATAGCTAACAATGATATTTTTTCTCCTTTTTCTATAAATAATGTATGCTTCTGGCAGGTAATGCAAGAAAAGGTGACTGGGCATTACAATGATATTTGCAATAACCAACTGAGTAGCAACATGTAAAACAGTAAAACAATTTCACTATCAAACCAAAGCTTCTGTGGCTATTTTCCTGGTGAGAAAGTTTATAGTTAAACTATATCAGTTTTTTTATATCTATTTTTGCTAGAAACTCTAAAACTATTTGGTTTAACTTTGTAAAAAAAAATGGTTTAACTTTGTAAAAATTCTTACTTAGTAAAAAAAGTTTCTCCAGCACAATCTAATAAAACATGCTTCAAGGATAAGGGGTTTTGACAGAAAGAACATATTGGTGGATCTTCTCCTAAAATTAAAACTTGTATCATCCTGGAATGGCCTATTTGGCACCAGGGTATAAACAATCTGGTCCCATCGGTTTGAAAATTATCCTCATCCTAAGCACTTCAAAGCACTGTAAAGCACTCTTCAGCAAAATAGTAGCCCCCAGCATGCCCAAATAACAGAATATTAAACATGAACAAATACCCCCTATTTTCATCTTGCTTAAAAACACATAATTTAAATTTCATCATCAGGCATCTTGCTCAAAAACACACAAAATAATATAAATAATGTAAATTTCACCATCAGGCATCTTGTTTAAAAACACAAAACAAATGTAAATAATGTAAATTTCATTATTAGCAGTGTTTGCTGGACTGTGCATGTACAGTCCAATTTTCCAACCTTGTGCACATGTGTATCATCTGCACGTGTCTGGAATTAACTGCACTAATTGGTGTGTCCACCAGACACTCACAGTTGCTTGTTAAGTCCTAGTTGAAGAAGACGATCGAAAATGCCAATAAAAAACAACAAAAAAAAGTAAAAAGAGCTAATGCAGCATATTTCTTGCACATATTTTAATTTGGACTGTATAAGGAGAGCTAAAAAGAGTACAATTAAGTGTTGTTTTAATGTGGGGTTTTTTTTTGTTGTTTTTTTGCACAAGATATATATGGGGAGTTTTTAATGTTCTGTTTTTAATATTAAAACCTAAATACACACTGTACGTTGCTCTATTTTAAGTTTCAAGTGGCCCTTGCTGGTCATAACCATAAAAATTTCAAAATGTTTCAAAACCGTTATGACAATGAATTCTTGTTTACTGAAATCATGACCATTAGTTTGAACCAAAGAAGGTACCAAAGCTTTACAAAGCAGTATTTCAAAACCGCTAATCACTAGTTTTGAGATTAAAAAAAATTTAATATTAGGACATTTTTATTTAATGGACTCAAATGAAATAAGTAACTCATAAACACTGTTTACAATACACAATAAAATCAGTTTCTTCAAATTATTTCAGAAAATTATATTCTCTCTATATTGGATGGCCTGTACAGCAGTCTGGAAACCTACAGTACACTCTGGCAGTAGATTAACTTAAATTGCAATCAATTCTACTCAAAAAACGTAAGTTCTTCAGAGTCCGGCTGTGTCCAGTCCTATGGTCAGAATCCATTTGTTCAAACTCAGTCCTTATAGACAAACTGACTCCAGTATACGATTAGACGCCAATCCTGCACTAAAACAAGTAGTCAGGTGGGTTTTGTGCAATGAGGGACATTTACAGTGTGACTCAGAAAGTTCTGAACTCTAGAAAACTTTCTTAAAACATTGCTCTGTCTGTCTTTATGTAAGATCAAACGTGACCTCTCTGGATCAGTTACAGAAAGTCAGACTCTGAGCCCAGAGGGAGGGCAAATGAAAGAACAACTTTTTAAAATAAGCCTTCCTGAAAATCAGTGATTGTATGAGAAGAACTCTGATTCCACTGGGGGCGAGAGTAGAGGGGGGGGAAGAAAAAAACATGACGGAGGAAATTGGGAACAAAGGGATTCGTCGAATTCCCCGTGCAAGCATGAAGCAGCACCTCAACAACAGAAACAGGATGCCTCGGTCTGATGGGTCGTGAGACAGATCACTCCTTCAGCCATTTTAGTTTGAGCGGGGATCTGTGAAGCAGGCGCACAGGAGAGCCTGTAGAATTCAACACAGGGTGTGAGGAAGATCAACCATGTCTTCCTCATCCCTGCAGGCAGACAGTGATGTAAGGAGGCATTTGGATGCATTGCACCATGCTGGGGGTTTAAACGAAAAGTACCCCTGAGAGCCGTTTCTCCCTGATGTGCTCCGTCGACACTTTGTTTAAACTAATCAGCACAGGATAATGACGGGGATGATTGAGATGTGCATCATGGGACGGGCTGACCAAACTCTGTGTTGGAATAAACTGTCGTTATTCATTTTCTGCAGAGGTGAGAGAGAGAGAGAAAGAGAAAAGGAGACACAGTGGAAATCAGTTTAACAGCTCACTGGCTGCATCATAATTTGCTCACTGCTACTATGCACTACAATTATGTACTTCGCTGGTGAATGGAAAGTATGTAGGCTGGAGTATGTATTATGGTAGTAATGGGACAAACTACCACACAATAAAAATACAATCTTGATACCACATATGCTTTATACTGTATGTAGGAGTTAAACAGTTCAAAGGACAAGCACTTTGTCTGTTAACCACTGTAAAATGTAAAATAGTTTAAGTCCAAATGAATAAATCAATTATTTGAGTACTATTGCTCTCAGTTAACAGACTTTAAAAAAAAAACAAATTAAAAAAAAGATTTTTTACATAGAATCCACCTGAAATATGAGGCATACTACTTTCAAAATGTTTTGATTTGGGATTCACTATTCCAAATCTCACATATTGAATACACAGTATTAATGAAGCGAAAATTACACACCTCACCTTGAACTCCCTTCTCTCCATTCTATCCGCATTTTCTCTTTGTCTCTCACTTTTTCGGATACTGTCGCTCTTCCCCTCAACAAAGCTGAGTGTTGTGATAAAGCTCAAATTTGATTATTATAGAACATCGACTGTTGCAGAAGCCTCCCGGCGCTTGAGGTGTTTTGTAATACGGAGATGTTATTTGTTCAGCTGTAATGGAAAAGAGGTTTTCAGTGATTTATGAGAGTGAAAGTAGCTGCTTTTGTTTTCTGCATTTCTTGGGATTTGTATCATTGTTTTGAATCAGTATGTGCTACTGCAGATAGCTGCGACCGCACAAGATTATATCTCTATGCAATGCCACTAATAAATACACACGCTTTCAAATACTGCACTCTATTAATATCTCAAATACTGAAACCACCCATCCTATTTCTCCAGTGTCATTTCTCTCTCTTCCAGTCATATTTTTTAAGATATTAAACAGTGATAAACCTAAATTAAACCTGCATGACTGGAAAAAAATCAATACCAAAATCAACTACTAACAAACTTGCATTTAAAATCCATAATAATTTTAGAAGTGCTGCTGCAAAATTACCATTTCAGGTAATCATTTCTGTCTGGACACACTGCTTCCCTGTGCTCTGTCACTGGAGAGCGGCTTAGGCAGGAAAAATTTTTTTTTTGCTGCATTGGGTTCCTCCTGCGACTCGCTGCGGTAATTAGTGTAGTACCAGTACACTTGAGCTTCTGTGGTTTAATAAAGTTTAGTTTATTAATTTTCAAGAGCCACTAGTGCAGCACATAACATTTGTTTTACTCGATTAGGCTGTGTTATATGAACTCTCAGGTGGATGCGGTAGTTAAACTAAACATCTTAAGTAAACCGAACTTAAAGGGATAGTTCACCCAAAAATGAAAATTTGATGTTTATCTGCTTACCCCCAGGGCATCCAAGATGTAGGTGACTTTGTTTCTTCAGTAGAACACATTTGATGATTTTTAACTTTAACCGTTGCAGTCTATCTAGTGTATTGGACAAAGCTGTTGGCATAGTTGTTATTTTTCCAGCAGCCAGTGTACTGCTAAATTGTGGCCTGTTACTGGAGAATGACTCAGCCAGGGAAAAACAATGTTCCTTGTTTGTTCCGCATTAGATTCTTCTTGCAGAAACCTGTGGTAATTAGACATCAAAGTCCTTTACATGTACAAAAAATTTGATACACTGTATATATTTTTTTATATTTAAAAGTGTATGTCTACATTAAAGGAACAGTTCACCCAAGAATGAAAGAATGAAAATTTACTCATCCTCAGGTCATCCAAGTTGTAGATGAGTTTGTTTCTTCATCAGATTTGGAGAAATTTAGCGTTACGTCACTTGCTCACCAAGGGATCCTCTGCAGTGAATGGGTGCCATCAGAATGAGGGTCCAAATAGCTGATAAAAACATCACAATAATCCACAAGTAATCCATCAATTAACGTCTTGTGAAGTGAAAAGCTGTATGTATGAAATGTAAGCAAATCCATCATTAAAATGTTTTTAACTTTAATCCATTGCTTCCAGCTAAAATATGAGTCCTCTATCCATAATATTGCTTTTTTCCAGTGAAAAAGTTATCTAGTCTGAATCAAGAGAGAAATATGCACAATGGTAATTAGACATCAAAGTCCTTTACATGTACAAAAAATTTGATACACTGTATATATTTTTTTATATTTAAAAGTGTATGTCTACATTAAAGGAACAGTTCACCCAAGAATGAAAGAATGAAAATTTACTCATCCTCAGGTCATCCAAGTTGTAGATGAGTTTGTTTCTTCATCAGATTTGGAGAAATTTAGCGTTACGTCACTTGCTCACCAATGGATCCTCTGCAGTGAATGGGTGCCATCAGAATGAGGGTCCAAATAGCTGATAAAAACATCACAATAATCCACAAGTAATCCATCAATTAACGTCTTGTGAAGTGAAAAGCTGTATGTATGAAATGTAAGCAAATCCATCATTAAAATGTTTTTAACTTTAATCCATTGCTTCCAGCTAAAATATGAGTCCTCTATCCATAATATTGCTTTTTTCCAGTGAAAAAGTTTTCTCGTCAGAATCAGGAGAGAAATATGCACTGTTTACAAGTGAAAACTGTCCAAAATAGCTCTAAACACACATTTTTTCACTTCACAAGATGTTAATTGATGGACTGGATTACTTGTGGATTATTGTGATGTTTTCATCAGCTGTTTGGACTCTCGCTCTGACGGCACCCATTCACTGCAGAGGATCCATTGGTGAGAGAGTGATGTAATGTTACATTTCTCCATACCTGTTCTGATGAAGAAACATACTCATCTACATCTTGGACGGCCTGATTTTCAGTTCATTTCCATTTTTGGGTGAACTACTCTTTAAAAGAATGACACACAAGATGAATTCTGACCCTGGACTGGAAAACAGTATAGAAATCGAGATGACCCGGTCGGACAAAACTGTGCCTTTTAGCTTTTTAGTAAAAACAATGACTCAGAAACGTACAAATTTTAAAGCCATCGGCAGGTGTTGCTGAGCAACTGAAATCTTGAGTAAAGCAATAATGAATAAGAGAGAGAGAAGACACCATGCCAAGTCACATGGAAAGGAGAATGGGTGAGCGAGAAAAAATCAAGGAGGGCAAGTGAGATTAATGCGATCGTGAGGTGGTGTGGGAAGCTCAGGTGCTCGGCAGCTCATTAACACTAGACCGCAACACGCACACCTACTCTCAAAAAACACCTCAAGCATGTATTCACAAGCGAAATACAGACCGGGAGCACTCAAACTTTGCCTTATTAGTATGTAAGTGTACAAGAGTGAACTGAACAGATAGGAAGACAAGCAGGAGGAGAATTTGTAAGGAACAACACCGTCTCCTGATCATTAGCAAAAGTAAACAGTTTTATAGAGTCCTCTGATAGACTCATGAATAATGCAAGTGAAATATGAAAGGGCAAATTACAATAAGTTTTACATAAACATGCGGAGAAAGATTCAACAAAAGCTCATTTTCAAACACTTGACTTTGTTTTCTCATAGAAGGCTGTATGTGCAAATAAACGCGAGATGAGAATTTCTCCAATTTACCATCCTCAAACAAG
Source organism: Sinocyclocheilus rhinocerous (assembly GCF_001515625.1). NCBI lineage: Eukaryota > Metazoa > Chordata > Actinopteri > Cypriniformes > Cyprinidae > Sinocyclocheilus > Sinocyclocheilus rhinocerous. The sequence goes on from NW_015643932.1 coordinate 297,202, forward strand.
ACGCTCCGCCAGCGATGAACTCAAATTGTTTGCCGAGCATAATTTGCCCGCGATGAGGATTTGCTGTGTGTGAACAAAATCATCCGACAGCCATTATACCATGTACGGCGGAGAACTTTCATAACTTTGATTTGTATTATTTCGTTAACTAGAGTAACAATAACTTTTCATACGAGAAAGCAGCTCAGGAAATGAGCCTGAAAGCGAATCAACATTCTTCATATAGAAACTCTCATTTCTTAACTGCTTTAGTATTTATTAGTATTAGCTTGAATTGGAGGCTGCTCTTACCCAAGCTGCAAACTCTCATGGAAAGCTTTTACTTGCTTTACATGAGACCGGAGTAGGGTCTAATTATGCTGTTGGCTGTATAATTAACTGATGTGACTAACATTTGCAAAAAGTGAGTAAAATGCAGGTGGTTAAAAACTACATTCATCCAAAAAAGAAAGGAAGTAGTAGTTATCTATAACAATGTATGACCAGGTCTTTAAAGAATACCCACTGTGTCACATTGAAATATTATTTTGGCAGTAGGTGTGTTGAGTTAACCACCTTTGCCTGAATGAATCTCATTTAGACGTCCCTCATGGACATCAGTTCAACAGATGTGGGTGGTTTTGGAAGATGTTCGGCATCCATTTTGCATAAATCATTAACACTTTAGGATGCTGTATGTCAGTACATTCTGTCTCTGTCAGAACTGCATTGTAATACCAGCATAAAAATTTGAGTGTAAAGTTGAATTAAGAATTAATTGTGCATCTGTACCTTTATAAGCATTTATTTTATTAACATTGGTATAAAACAACGTACTTCAACGACTACACTCTGCTTTTCCCTTTAAAATATACATTCACTATAATAATGAAGGTGGTAAAATAGAAGGCCACATGATGAATTAAAGTTCCTCAAAATTAACCTTTCCATGAGCCATGACTAATAAACATATGTAAACACTATTCATTGGTACAGACACAAAGCACCAAGGTGACATCACTGAAATTATAGAGAAAAAAACACTGTAAAAAAAATCCACCTACTTAAACTTAAAAAATTTAGTTTAATTTCTGTCTTAAAATTTGAATTAGGCTATAATCAGATTTCCTGTACAACTGTACAAGTCCAAACTACATTGAAGTTGATTATGTATGTACTGCAAATGTATGCATTTACATGTACATACTTATATGTATACATATATTTACGACAGTGAAGGGGCTCCAAAGGGGGTCGCAAAAATACACAAAACTACATACAGTTGCTTTAAAGTACTGGGGAAAAAAAGAATAAACAAAATAATCAAATGTTATGTTTAAAGTAGGGACATTTGGGAACATCCTATTACTGTTTACCACCTTCCCACTTATGCTTAAACCTACTTTAGCAGCATTTTACTCTAAAAGTACCTGTATTTGTGGGTTAAATGTTTGTTCTTTTATTATTATAAATTATGATTTATTTATAGGTATTTATTTTTACTTTACAGAAAATGTTTGGTTACAGTAAAATTGCATGTGGTGTCCTATTAAATCACATAACTTACAGTTAAGTAGCATTTTTGCTTTGTTCTGCGTGTAAATTATTAGTGTAAAAATAGTGCAGTTAGGGGCACTTCACACAGAAAGCGTTTTCCCATCCCATTGCGCTACATTTCTATTGTTTTTCCTATGGAATTGGCGCTATACAGACGTGTTTGTCAGCTTCGCTCGAGTCTCGCGTCTTTTGCAGCATCTCGTGCAAGACCCGGTGTTACGAGATTTTCGGTTTCCGAGATTTTCTGTTTCAGTGGGCGGAGCATACATGAATATTCATGAGTTTCCCGGACATGCGCGTGGAACCAGGTGGAACTGAGAATTTCAGTTCACGCTCCTTGTATCTCAGCCGTTTTAATGGGATATATATATATTTAAAAAAAAAGGTAAATATATTTACAGTGTTGCACAAACTACATTTGTTTATCATTTCCTAACAGTTTATAATGTTTTTATTAGTCTGCACGTTTTGTGCAGTCGGCACTGACTGAATGATTGCAGACATTCAGCACACTTAATCTAGTTGTAT